>NC_054711.1:13422257-13447626 GCF_016097555.1 Gigantopelta aegis | reverse complement strand
ATAGCTATACTAACCGATTTAGCAAGCTAATGATATTCAAAGCTTCAGATTATTCACAATCTTCTAGCATTTTGTTATCTAAACTAATGATTATGTGTTTCTAAAACTTTACCTGACGCCGAGTCTGTATTTAAACACATCCATGCTGTGACGAATAAAATATACGGCCAGCACTTAGACATGTTGTGTCTATCTTACAACCATGAAGCTTAAATGTCGTCTTAAGAAATAACATACATGTATTTGAAAGCATATTTCTTTATCTTTTTCACAGATATAAATAATACGGATAACCGGTTTTAGTTTGAGTGTATTTATTTTCAAAGCCGTTTCATTCGTACTAGAGTCCTTTATATAACCTACTCTCGACACTATAGTATATTCATAACGTACAGAATATTAATTTAATGCAGTATACGCAGACGCGCATAGAAGAACACGAACACGAACACACACACACACACACACACACAGAGGTAGACCGAGAGAGAGAGAGAGAGAGAGAGAGAGAGAGAGAGAGAGAGAGAGAGAGAGAGAGAGAGACAGACAGACAGACAGACAGAGAGAGAGACAGAGAGACAGAGAGAGAGACAGAGAGAGATACGCGCGCGCACACACACACACGCTTTATTTATATTAGCATTTTGTTTTATTGCAATTTGAACGTATCCAAACGGTGTAACAGTATAACTAAACTGATATTTTAACATTAAGTGGCCTACACTCTGTTAACAGACACAGCGTCTTAGACATGTCACTTATATATCAAATATTAAATACACACGTGCTTAAAAAGTGTTGCTGGTTATTGTAATTTTTGTTTTGTTTTGTTTTGTTTGCGTTTTGTTTCCTTGGTATTGTTTTTTATTGTAAATATTAATCCTTAAAATGTAAAATATTGATCCAATGATTTTGCGTGATTTATGTGCATTGTATGTATGTATGTGTGTGTGTATGCATGGATGTATGTGTGTGTGTACGTATTGATGTATGCATGCATGTATACATTGTATGTGTATCTCTCTCTCTCTCTCTCTCTCTCTCTCTCTCTCTCTCTCTCTCTCTCTCTCTCTCTCTCTCTATATATATATATATATATATATATATATATATATATATATTCAGAATTACCAAATGTTTGACAATCAATAGCCGATAATTAATAAACCATTGTGCCCTAGTGGTGTCTTTAAACACAAGAATCACTTTAATAGCTCAGTGTTGAAGCGCAAACGACTACACCGAATGCTCCCTAACCACTAACAAACAACTTACGCAGCTTAGGTGCATGTTCGGGTCAGCGTGTTTGAACCTTGATTGAATATAAGCAGAAATCAAAACTGAAATCAATGTATACACATTCAATAGATTTTCCTTATTCATATTTTCTGTATGCTATGAACACATTACTTTCATTATAATACATACGTGCATAATGTATCGGGGGTGGGTTATACAGTGGATACTAGTTGTGTGAATGGAGTGTCTTTCAAAATCATGCACAGGCAAAGACCGGTTATCCGTGTTATTTACATCTGTACAAAAGAATATTAAACGTGTTAAGATGTGTGGTTTTTAAGACTACATTTTATCTTCTTGGCTGTAAGATAAGTGCTGGCCGTATCTGTTTTTCGTCACAACATGGATGTGTTTAAATACAAACTCATTGTCAGGTATGGATGCAGAAACACATAGCCATTTGTTATTAATTTGTATGTAGAAATGCAATAAAATGCTAAATCATTGTGAATAAACGTCTGGAACACACGAATAATAGAAGCCTGTATTGAAACCGACACCCATCGTTTGGCAGCGAACTGCACCCTTATAGCATTGTCTTTCGATAATATTTGGTACTAGTAATCAATTCGTCAATTATCCTGTCTCTATCTCCTTTTCAAATGCATCTATCCGCCCACTATGATCGTATATTTGTATACATGGTGGGAGTGACTACGTGTTAGAGCATCAAACTAGGCTGATGAATTGGTTAGTGGATGGTCCTATACACTGTACTGAAATATCTGTATGTTAATTACAAAGACTGGTAATTAAAGACAAGCGATAGAAAGTCTAAGGGTATGTTTGAGGTGGGCGGAATTTGGAATACGAATTTAGTAGTTAGGTCAAAGACCGAATACCAAAATGTGCTACAAAAATTTAAGTCCAAACAATAAAATTAGAATGCTCGACCGAAAAGGTTTCAAGGTGATTTCAGCAATTTAGACTGTCTGCCAAAATAAACTGCGTCGGACTGTTTACAAAAACAAACACACACAAAAAAAAAAAAAAAAAAAAAAAAAACCCAGAAACTTTTGAACTGCGGCCAAACTTTTAAAAATCAAACTAAGCCCTAAAAGGAAAGTACATGTCCTAGGAGAGGGTGCGCAGCGGAACTCATGGCGAGTTGATGGGATGATCGGCTCGGAACGTCGGGAATATGTAGCACTCTCCCCGACGTATTGCTGAGTAGTCTTCCGGAAGTGTCAGCTTGATAATCCGATGGACGATTGGATTATCCAAGTCTGATTTCAGCAAACCTTGCCGGTACATTCCGTTCCGCTCCGACGTCTGGTAGTAGGTGCGACTTCCCTCGACGTACTGGAACTGCTACCGCTCTTGACAAGTTGGTGTTGGTCTCCAGCTCTTGGTGACGAAGGGGCCTGGCAGCTGAGAGGGCGCAGTGAACTCCCACTTCACACAGTCGCGGTACCGTCCAGAAAGCTTGTTGCGTGCGATCTGCCAAGTCGTGTGCTGTGTGTCGGACAAGTCCTGGACCGACACCTTCCTCTTCTTGGCTTCACGCTCTGCAACCGCTGTCGCAACAACTCGTGGAAACGCCGGTGGATTGATTGGTGCGGACGACACTTTTTCTGTTTCCATCGGCGTTGGTGCTGCAGAGGGAGGGACCGCCACTGCCGGTTAAGCCGACAGGTTTGGCGCCCCTTTTGCCGATCCTGGCGTCTGCTGCTTCCGAGTAGTGTGTGTGTGGGGGGGGGGGGGGCGACGCAGAAGAGGCCGCCGCCGAAAGTTGAGCTGCCGGTTTTGCCCCCCCCCCCCCCGAACCGCCCCTGCCGGTCTCGTCTTATTCTTCTTCCGCCTGTTTAGTCCACCCTGAGTTGCCGTGGGTCGCCGTCTCCTCCTACTTCCCGATCTCTTCTGTTTATTGTCACCATAATTCAAGGTGACAATAGCCTTGCTCCCATTGTGTTCAACACGATACTTGGCCAAAAATAAACGCAACCGCATTGAGCGCTGTCTCGAGTAGGAATGCGACTGTTTAAGCATTGTAAATATATGTAGTTACACACAAGTAAGACTAAAATGTGTTGATAAGGCAAAATATCCACCAGCACCAACCACCCTTTAAACTGTACTTTGTTTATTGATCCATATACATTTATCATCCATTAAATGTTTTTGTAGGAGATATCACTGGAACTATCATTTGCGATATCTCCTTTGATATCGCTTCTTTTGTTAAGTCAACGTGTATGTTTCAGCGCTAAACCTATCATTAGTGACGTCACGCAACTGTCGTTCTAGTAGTTAACGAGTCTACCGCTGTCAAAACAAAGTGACATTCATCGCACATTACTGAAAGTGTTTACAACTGTCGCAACGAATGACATTCCCAGTCTGCAGCTCGTCGCGGTAAGACGTGTTTGTACACACTGCACGTTGCGGCTATTGGAACTGAATGAACGCTGGAACGCTTCTTGTTTCGACAGTCTGCATCACCAGGTTGGATTCTTGTTTTAGCGAGATTCCTTGCCTCCACGTCATTTCTCCGTCTGACTATGTTGACTTGTATTTTTCGTGACTCGTATGACGGCCATTCTGCAGAACGCCACGGTTGTTCGCGTTTAGTTTCTACATGTCCGAGCCTGTCCTAGCAGCACTGGAAGACTGACCGCCCCACTCTAAGAAGAAATAGGAAGCGGGGTCGGCCGCTACTACTCTTTTTCTAGACTTTAAGTTGTTTTATTGTGATACCATCTCGTATCCTCCGGAGTCGGGCCCGTCCGCACCACTATATCAACCCATGACGACTGGACTATACCCTAGTCTGATTATTTCTCTCTTTCAGACGGATCCGGCTTCTCAAGATCTGTATTTCAGCACAGCACTACACCTTCAACGTCTATTGACTGGCAATCTAGGGGTTTTCTTGGCGGGATGCAACCCATCTCGTCCCTACAAGCTGTGCGCCCTAACGGCCTTAACGAGGCCACTCACGTGGACATATAGATCAGACTTTAAAACTTTTAGACCTTCGTTCAAAAGTTTATGTCGAAATTACTTTCTTTTTTTAATATTATTAAATAGTCCGATTCTCTCTTCTTTCTCTTATGTATTTTTGGACTGTCCTTCTAAAATGCTCCATATTATATAAATATTCGGCCTAGCAATGAATTCAATTATTTTTGTAACTTTTTTCTTTCTAATTTTAGTCCTACTAATTTCTTTTCCTAATTGCCATTTTCAAAATCCGGGGGGGGGGGGGGGGGGGACGACCCCCCTCCAAACTACCCCCCCCCCAAACTTCCCTTGGCATTCCACCTCATGTGAAAGGGGCCCCCCTAAATGGATTTTCTGGATCCGCCACTGATACATGTAGTGTAGAATATTGCCGATATACATTCTTGTTGTGCATTAATCTCATAATGTGTGTGAAATGTCTTTTATATTGATTACTTTTAACTGGATAGCTGTAAAGAAACGTTTCCGTAGTAACAGAGCCCAGCACGTTTTGTACTAAAGCTACGCGTTGTTAAACTTGATAGCTGTAAAGAAAATATTGCTTAAGGCCCAGTCACACCGGCCTTTCAACCAGGTTACGACCTAGCTGCGACCGAAAAATGTTACAATCGTGGGCAAATCGTACAAAGAGCGTGCGACTGGTCTCAGAGGTCGTGGGTGATCACCACAGCAAAATCAGTCGCAGCAACGTCGATGGTCATGTTCAAAACTTCTGACCTGCGATTCCAAATCGTAAGAGGTTGCAGACAGGTCTTACATTGTCGTACCACCAGTCGTGCATGCTCGCACCACCAGTCGTGGATGATCGCGGGTCCCACAGTCGCACGATTGGTCGTGCAACTGGTCGTGCCACCTGACAATTGGTGGTGCCACCTGTGGTACGACCTCACGATCGGTAGTGCGACCAGTCACGACCTGCCCGACTGGTTGCACGACCTTACGATTGGTGGTACCACCTGTCTTTAGCTGCCCGAGACCAGTATATATGGAGCGCTTCTGGGGATTCAGGTCACTCTCCACTACGACGCCCGAAGAGGGAATATCGTTATGCCACCAGGAAGACTCGAACTTATGATCCTGATGAACGATTGAGAGCCTTTTATATCTGATGAATGACCTGCGACCGATCGCACGACTGGCTGCGACTGCATGCGATCAGTCGTGCGACTGGTCGTAGGTATACACGACTGATCGTGCGAGTGGTCGCAGGTAGACACGACTAGTCGCACGATTACCTACGACTGATCTTGCGATCAATCTTCTCCAATCGTTGGTGATCGCACGATCAAGCGTGCCACCAATCGTACGATGACCTACCACCAGTCTTAGAAGCAATCGCAGCATGCGACCGCTATGGAGATCGCCGCAAACATTGCCGATTGGTCGTATCTCTGCAAAATCGCCACCAATCGCATGATCCAGAAATCGTACGATCCGGTGTGACTGGGGCTTTAGTAAAGCGGCCTCACATATCAGCCGGCGTCCGCGCGATTTTTCTAATCGCAGGAGTCGCCGGCGGATTTAGAGCCCATGGATGAATCGGGCTTCATGTCTGTGTCGTGTGCACTCACATATTAAACGGGGCCCTGGCGATGCCCTTTGAACACTGGATCGCAGTGGAGACAGTGCGGCCGCCACATAATCTGGCGGGCGCCAGCTGATCAAAGAACAGATCGGTAGCTGTCCTGGCGGAGCCCGGCCGGGCGACTGACGATTGATGTCGCTTCTCCCCGGCGTCCGCGACTGGAGTATATATAGATGCGTTGTATAAAACTTGGGGTCTCCTGTCATGGACGGAGGATTTAGAACCCATGACAGGCGTGCGCTACAACAGCTTGTTCTGAATGTGCTCGTAAAACCCTATGACATGACATGACAAATCTTGGGGTGGCAGTTGGGGCCTGCATGGGGGCGTTTAGAAACCTCCGGGGAGGGGGGGGTGGGGGGGTGTTCCGGTCGGGTCCAGTGGGGCGCCCGGTCAATGTTGTACAAATCGCCCGGGATCCGTGAGGGGGCCGTGAGGCTATCGTAGGGTGGCCGTGAGGCTATCGTAGGGTGGCCGTGAGTGGCCCGTAAAAATCACACGGCGCCCGGCGGATTTTTTTCCAATAATTTTCGTCAAAATCTTCAGGCGGGGCCCTAGCGACGTGTCTACGGGATTGCCACGACCTAAAATCGCGCTTGGAAAATCGCAGATTTGTGAGTCAGGTTTTCACGCCCGCGGGGTTCGGGCGACCCCTAAAAATCGCAGCGGAACCCATAGAAATAGGTCAGCGTCCGGCCGGCCGACTCGTGAAAATGCCCTTTTTGGCCTGTTTTAGGAGTCGCGCGGGCGCCGCGACCGATATGTGAGGGCCGTTGACAGAGCCCAGCTCGGTTTAGACTACAGCTAATAGTTGATAGCTGTGAAGTGTTCTTATAGCAAAAGACAGCGCATCACGTTTTAGAGTACAGTAATTTGTTGGATAACTTGAAGTTACCGCTAGTTGTTGGATAACATGATAGATGTAAAGACAATTCTGCTTACTAACAGACAACCCAACACATTTTACAATACGGCTAGCTGTTAGATAACTCGATAGCTCTAAAGAAAAGGTTGCTTACTAACAGACAGCCCAACACGTTTTAGAGTATGGTTAGTTGCTGGATAACTTGATCGCTATAAATAATAATTTTCTAACTAACAGACAGACCAGCACGTTTTAAAAGTACGGCTAGTTCTTGGATAACTTGATAGCTATAACGAAAAGTCTGGCTACTACAAGACAGCCCAGCACGTTTAAAAGTACGGCTAATTGTTGGATAACGTGATGGTTGTCAAGAAATGTCTGCTTACTAACAGACAGCCCAGCGCGTTTTAAAGTGCCTCTAATTGTTGGATAACTTGGATAGCTGTAAACAAAATATGGCTAATCATTGCATAACTTGATAGCTGTAAAACAAAGTATGACTAGTTGTTGGGTAACTTGATAGCTGTAAAGAAAACAGACAGCCTAGCACGTTTCAGAGTACGGCTAGTTGTTAGATAACTTGATAGCTTTAAAGAAAAGTCTGCTTATTAACAGACAGCCCAGCACGTTTTAAATTACGGCTAGTTGTTGGATAACGTGATAGCTATAAATAAAGTCTGCTTACTAACAACCCAGCAAATGTTACAGTACAGCTAGTTGTTAAGTTTGCTAGCTGTAACGAAAAGTATGGCTAGTTGTGGGATAACTTGATAGCTGAAAACAAGTATGGCTAGTTGTTGGATAACTTGATAGCTTTAAAGAAACGTCTGCTTACTAACAGACAGCCCAGCACGTTTTAAAGTATGGCTAGTTCTTGGATAACTTGATAGCTGTAAAGAAATAATTTGGTAACTAAAAGACAGCCCAACACATTTTAAAGTACGGCTAGTTGTTGGATAACTTGAAAATCTCTCTTAGCATGTCGTTTTGTTTATCAAACGGATACATGAATTGGTTCTAAATAACGCATTTATCATAACTTTTAAAGGGACATTCCTGACTTTGCTGCACTTGTTAAGATGTTATCGACTAACAGAGTCTTTTTAACGATTGTAATTACATATCAAATATATTTTTCTGCATAATATATTAGTGGCTGTATATTAAACGTGTTTCTGATCGTTCTAATATTTGTACTGGGTTAAATTTCACTTTATTTTTTAAAAAATGTTTTTTTTTCGTACGTACAAAATTATTTGAAGACAAATCCAGTATGGGCTTTTTACAAATATTAAGACAACCTGAAACACATTGAATATACAGACACTGATATTCTAAACATGAACATATATGTAATATGCAAGTTTAATCGTAGAAATATTTTATTAGTCGGAAACATCTTACAATACAGCAAACTCGGGAATGTCCCTTTAATAAACCTCTCTTTCCTGAATCCATGAAGGCTGGGTATCTAAACATACCTGTTGTACCATTCATTCTAAAATCCCTTGCGGTGTCGTAAACGCCACAATATGGTCATGGTCAAAACACCTGCCGTGGCAAAATGACATGTGCACGGTGTGGGCAGTTTGATCACGAGAGCAAGACATGTATTATATATTAACTGCAAGGGAAACCATTCTGCGTACTCTCGGGAGTGCCCAATATGGCAATTTGAAAAACAGATACAGCAGGTTAGAGTTGAAAAGATCTGTCGTTTCCTGAAGCCAGAAAGTTGGTGGAGGCTAAGTCGACTTTTGCAGTGAGGAAATCCTATGCTGCAGCAGTTAAGGTATCTACTACAAGCACTTCAGTTCAGACAGATTTAACCTGACCTAATGCTACTGTTCGATATCAGAAAATGTCGGATATAGAGAAGGCTAAAAAACAAAGGCTGTTCAGAAGCAAACTGCTGTGTCCCAACTGTCTTTAGATTGTAAGAATGCACCAGCGGTTTCACCAGCTGGACAACCAGGTTCTAGGTAACATGTGACCAAAAATTACACCAAACCCCCCCCCCCCCCCCAGCAACCTTGTTAGGTAGACTAAAGAAACATGAACACCGATCAGTTTCAACTGATAATTCCAAAGCGGATGATGTAGAAGATGAGATGGAAATCTCACAAAATGATTCACAAACAAAACGACCACCACCAAAGCCTAAGATAACGCCCATACTTTCACCCAATGGCAACTAAATCCTTAACTTTGATGAATTAAGTATTTTAATTCATACACATAATCCTTTTTCAGTGTCTCTTCAAGAAACGTTCTTGAAGGACACTGATCATATTACCATGAGAAGATTTAACCTCTGTCATACATTTCAAGAAATTGAAAATAGTGCATTTGGGTGTGTTTCCATTCTTGTTAATGAAAAAATTCCTCAGAGTATTGTTACCTTAAATGCGAGTTTACAAGCTGTGGGTGTAAAAGTTACGGTCATAAAACTATTACTTTATGTTCAGTTGACTTGCCACCTGGTAATCATTTTAAGTTCAATCCAAGAGACCTTCAAGATATTATTGACCAGCTCCCTACTCCCTTTATCATTATGAAGAATTGTTGATGGTCACCACACTTTGTGGGGATGCGAGAATATTAACATTAGAGGTAAACAAATTGAAAGACTTAATTCTCAAAAATGGCTTACTTTTATTCAATGATAAAAGTCATACATATTTTCATTATGCCAGTGGTTCTTTCACGTCTATAGACTTGACCCTTTGTAGTTCATCACGTTTTGTCGATTTTGCCTGGAAAGTTGGTCCAGAACCTTGTGGTAGTAACCACTTTCCCCATTATTTTGGAGAATGATGGACCTCCATCACTTGAAAGGGTTCAAAGGTGGAAGTTGGCGAAGACAAATTCGGGTCAGATTCAGCATCAACGCAACACTCGTACGCAACAATTTGTCATTACTGATGCTGCTGATCGCATGTATGTATGCATGTATGTATGTATGTATTGATGTATGTATTGATGCATTTCTCTCTCTCTCTCTCTCTCTCTCTCTCTCTCTCTCTCTCCTCTCTCTCTCTCTCTCTCTCTCTCTCTCTCTCTCTCTCTCTCTCTCTCTCTCTCTCTCTCTCTCTCTCTCTGTGTGTGTATGTGTGTGTGTGCGTGTGTTTAAGAACGAATTAATAGAATAGATGATTAAAGACACCTGAGCACGAAAAATACATCGGCAAGTGGGTGTCAAGCTATGGTAAATGTAAACAACGAATGTGATGATAAACATCAGTATAAAAAAATCAAAACACAAATACAAACACAGTGCAAAGAACTGCGCAAAACAAATACAAATATCACAGATAGATACAATTAAAATATATATTCAATAAGAGAATTTGTGAGGCTAGAAAGGATTTAATTATCCGCTGCGCAAGTGCGTTAATATTTGTGTATGTAACAGTTAACCTCGATATACATATAATACATAGATATTCATACATCAACACATATAAGCCAGTGCCAGATCTGACCACTGTGTCATACACGTAAGTAGAGTCGACCGCGTAGATTGTGGGCCCTATGCATGTGGTTGAGTTAAACAGCATCATTTTTATGGATAACTCTGTAGCTCAGAACACATCATGGCTAGTCTGCAATTGCGGGCGATTCGGTGCCACAGGTTCGAGCCCAAGCAAGTGCATGGGGAAATTAGAGGCCAGGAAGGATTTAATTATCCCCTGCCACAGTGCTTTAATATCTATGTATGTAACAGTCAACCTCGACATACATACGATACATAGATATCCATACATCAATACATACATTAATACATCAATACATATATGCACATATATATATATATATATATATATATATATATATATATATATATATATATATATATACTATACTTCCTTTAGAAACATAAACAAATATATTACAAACAATAACAGCAATACGTATACAGATACGTGTACATACACAAAGCAAAACAAAGCCAAACCATTGTTAATCTATGGTATAATCGTATAAAATCAAATTTAGAAAAAAAACATCACTCTCTAGTTTCACTAATATTTAATTGACATGGAAAAAGACCAAGCATGCAAAATGAACAGTTCGTAAAAGGAAGCAAAATCTCAAAAGATATATTCTATAGCATTTTGACATTGCAGATTTATTTTTAAAATATGTTGTTGTTTTTTCAGTAATATCTTGTTTTTTCACTGCGGTTAGCAGTTGTATAAAAATGCATACATGTGTAGATAATAAAGAGTTATTAAATGGGATGTTCCTGAGTTTTCACCCCTAACAAGACTTCCGTTTGTTCCCTCAACAAAATAAACACGCATCCATCTTTTAAAAAAAAACCCACTATCTTACCTTAGCATATTTTTAATATAAAACATTATACGAATAAATACATTTTGAAGCACATTTGACCAAATTATTTCATATGTCGTTTGCCCGTTAGAAGAAATAATAAATTCCTATCTACGAAACGATTCCAGAAAACATGTTCAGAAATATATTGAACAAGAACATTTTAATTTTAATAATGTAAAACATATTTTATTCGGCGAAAACCTTTTAAATTGACTACAAACTCGGGAGAGTTCCTTTAATGTAACGTGTTGTGATCAAAATTCAATGATTTAATATCACAAACATCGTGCTAAATCTATTAAGATAGATCAAACCCGGTTTATATGTTACAGACATTTAACTACATACATTTACAGTGCTTAAGACAAACTGGTCCTTGTTATTTCTACGGGGTGGGACGTACCCCAGTGATAAATCGCTCTCTTGAAGCGCGGCCGGTTTGTGATAGATCACCGTAGGTTGGCTCTCGTTCCAGCCAGTGCATCGCGACTGGTATATCAAATGACGTGGTGTTTGCTATCCTGTGTGGGGTGGTGCATATAAAAGATCCCATGCTAATGGAAAAAGATGTAGCGGGTTTCGTCTCTAAGACTATATGTCAAAATTACCAAATGTTTGACATCCAATAGTCGATGATTAATAAATCCATATGCTCTAGTGATGTGGTTAAACAAAACAAACTTTTGTTTCGTATTTCTGACACAAGCTTCAAAGAAAGCCCGCTACATTTTGCCATTAGCAGCAAGTGATATTTTATATTCACTTTTTTACAGACAGAATAGCACATGGGACACTGGTTAGAACGGGAACAAACCCAGTTCGTGCACCTAAGGAGGTTTGATCCTACGATCCAATAACCTTAGACTAGGGCACTACCGACTGAACTAGGTTCCGCCGCGATAAAGGGGAATATCTCGTACATTTTAATCAAATTGTCTCCCCTGTTAAATATCAATATTGTATTCATATTTATTAATCTGTACATACGCGTACGAGGCAGGCGGTGAGAAACTTTCCTTCTAGTGCGGGAGCAATACCTCAAATTCAGGCAAAAATTATAGAGATATTGAGGCAAAATGTGCTAACCTGAGACCTTTTTACCATTTATTTCCATAATTGTACCGGCAAAAGTAGTTGTAATCATAACAATTCGTTTGCAACCCTATATAGCTGTTTTGTAGTAATGATAATATGAATAAATGTTAGTATCCAGATTCGGGCATTTTCGTTTAATTCGGACTTTTTCGTTTAATTCGGGCAAAAACCAGACTGCCCCAACACAAATGGAAGCCCGTACACCTATTATTCTGTACATTTACACAGCATGCTATTCGTGTTTATCTACGCCTGTTATCTTTTCATATTGGTTCTGTGGCAAGTCCAATAAGTCGAGATATTCATTCGATTGGTCTGCATTAACATAGCCACTCCCACTATCATAACCACGTGGGTGACTTTCTATTCCGTCACGAGACGTGGAGGAATTGACGTGAATAGCATGGTGTGTCGTGTTTTCATGCTGAGATCTAGGACTACTGCGATCACCATTTTGTTCATCGACTACATCATATTCTACATCAGTGGTATCTATAACTTGGTTTGACGGACCGTTGTTTGTTGAGGTCGTGTTTTGCTTACAGGACGCTGACTTCGTTCTGTGTCTTCGAACATACCTAAAATGCATAATACAATTATGAACATGTGAAGTATACTGATAGAAATAAATAAAGGATCACACAGATAACAACAAGACATAATGACTGCATCAAAAATCAGTTCATATTGTCAGACGTTTACTGAAAACATATAGGCAGCACATTCAACACTACAGACGTTCAATCCCACATTACAACTTGGTATGAAATACAGACATTACTATGATAGTAGTGAATTAAATTTGGTCTACAATTCGAAGTGTTTCCTTATATCTTTCCATCAGTATATTATGATTAGTAAAAGTTACATTGTGTGTTTTGGAGAGTTAACTGCATAGATAATACTAAACGAGCTTGTATGTCATATCATTTTTTATTAAATGAGTGAACAATTTTGGTATCTGACGAAAGAAACCGAAGAAGTTTGTTTGTTTTGTTTAACGACACCACTAGAGCACATTGATTTATTAATCATCGGCTGTTGGTTTTCAAACGTAGTCTTAGAGGAAACCCGCTACAATTTGCTATTAGTATCAAAGGCTATTTTATACATACACTACTACAGAGTAGCATATACTACTGCCGTTGATATAACAGTCGCGCTGTACTTGCTCGAGCAAGGACTAACCCACAGTTAACGAATCAAAGCCAGGATGTAACGGTTTTGAATGAATGGATATTTAACGATACCCCAACACTAAAAATACATCGGCTATTGGGTGTCAAACTATGGTAAGTCAACACATGAAGTGATAATCAACATCAATATAAAAATTCAAGGGTTAAATAAAAACACAGTGTAAAGAACTGTGCAAAAAAATACAAATATCACAGATATATAAAAATAAAAGTCAGTATCACGTAAAAAAGTTAAAACAAATTCTGGATGGAATCGAAATGATTCCATCACATTACGTTTGCAAAATATATCTTTTCGACTTTAAGATGCTTACACTCCACCAAAATGTGGCGCACTGTTAGAGTACACTGACAGTGCTCACATTGAGGTGGATGACCTTTCTTTAAGATAAACGAATGGGTCGAGTATGCATGACCGATGCGAACACGACACGAGACTATTTCATCCTTCCTGCACTGTCTGTAGGAGGACTGCCACTCTCCTAACTGTTTTGTGCCACGATTGACAAACAACATTGATGAAACCATGCCCCTCGCTTTATCTCTTGACAACCACGCACACGCCGCTTTACGACGGTTGCCCGTCTATTGCGTCAATTATAGACTGACGGTGATACTGATTATGCCGTAAATAAAGGTAGATAAACAATGTTTGATCTAAGGAGCGATATCTGCTGGGGGTTCGGGGACCTACTCCCTGGGAAATTATGTAATAGAGATGTCCAAAAACGCTTTTTAGAGGAATTTAGTAATGTATATTTTGGATGATGAATTCAAAAGAACATTATAAAAAAAAAACCCACTTGGTACGGACGAGGAGTGACACGGGACCACCTCTAGATCCGCCAATATAATTTTGTAGGAGATGGCTGAGATTTGATGACAGAGGAACCTGCAACTCTCGTGTTCCAGACACGTCTCTGTATAACCACTTACCACAGAAGGATACAGGTAACGGTGATAAACAGAATACAAAATAGTCCAGCAGCAACAGCAAGCGCAGCGATAATATAATCCGTATCTTTTGTGGAGTCTCGTTTGCTTGAAATATCTGAAGATGAATTAGAAAACCCAACTAACAGTGTTATGCAATTAACGGAACAAATACAGAACTCTGCATCAAACATTAAATCAATATGAAGACAACCATTCAAACGTTATAATTATTGCTTACTTTCAGATTTGCGTCACAGTTTACACAGTAGCTACAAAGCATCAATAGCGTATGCCTTTCTAAATATATACTCAGTAATTGCATGAGAAAAACAAAGAAAAAAAAGCGGTGGTATTTTTATCAGTTTAAGTCCTACTATGTTTTGTATCTATTACAAATGCCAATGTGTTCTGCCTATTTCAGGACCATGTTTGACAGTCTATTTGCAGATTTGATTTTATCATTTAAAAAAACGAACAACATATCTTGAAATATTCGATTTCTTTTCTTTTTTTTTGTAGTTCAGTGTATTTGTATTATTTTGGCATTTAGCATGCGTGTTGTTTGCATCCAAGTGTTAACTGGGATTAACTGTTTACACTTTTGCATCATCATGGTGTAGGACGATGCCAATACGTACTGGAGGGGTGGGACACACTAATGATGCCTAGAGACTAGGGCCCATATTTATAAAGGTGTTTTAACGTAAAAACGTGTTTCAAAAAGATAAAACAGTGTTTTAAGAAAAATCAATATTTACTAATATGTTTTAACTTTAAAGCACTGCTACTAAAACATGTTTTTACATCCATATTTATTAAAGTATGTTAATGTTAAAACATGTTTTAAAGTATCCTAAAACACGTTTTAGTTAAAACAATGAAGATGTACGTCTAACTCAATCACGTGTTTGGACTCAGCTGCTTCAACATTTTGGGACATGAAACATGGACGTACTCTGACAACTACAACATCTTCAACGTGTTCAGGATATCAACTACAACCGTGCAATGAGACGAGAGCGTGTTTTCAGAGATCGTTACAATCCATTTGACCGTTTGTCTGATGAGTGTTTTCGAATGCGATTTCGTCTGAACAAAAATACAGTTCGCGTTGTAACTGACATGGTGCGGGCAGATATAGAACAGCCAACACGTAGGAATCATGCAGTCCCTTGCGAACTTCAAGTCTTACTTGCATTACGGTTTTATGCAACAGGGGGATTCCAGCTCACCATGGCCGACCTCCATGGACTTTCTCAGACGACCATATGTACTGTTCTCAAACGAGTGACGAATGCGATCGCCAGGTTAATTATATTTCATTCTCCAATAACGAGGAAATTAACGATCTTAAAGAAAGATTTTTCAACATTGCTGGTTTCCCCAACTGCGTAGGAGTCATTGACTGCAGTCACATCCGTATAATTGGACAAGGTGAAAACGGGCAAAGATTCATCAACAGAAAAGGCTGGTCTTCTATTAATGTCCAAGCAGTGAGCGACAGTAATCGTAGATTTGTCAACATAGTGGCACACTGGCATGGTTCAGTATTTCACAGCAGAATATTCGACAACAGCTTAATGAAAGAGAGAAAGTGTTGATGAGCGGAATCAGGTCATCCTGGATTGTTTCACAGATATCTTTTGTGATACCTTGTGGAGAAGTCGGCTTTTCCCCACCCCCTGTTTTGCTCATATCTCGTTTATGTTTCGCAAGGTCTTTCCTTGCCTGACATTTTGCCCGTCGACACCAGTCTCTTATCTGCGTCATTGTTTTCCCGGTATGCTGAGGGAAATGATCGTGGTAATCTTGGATAACCTCCTCCCAGGCGGCCTTTTCATCTTGTTAAAATTAATGTCATTCCTTTTATCTTCTATTATATGAGTTCTCTCTTTAATTGTTTGCACCAAAAATGCTTTTTCAGCATTTGAAAAAAATTGTAGTTAATTTTTTATCTGACATTACCTCCAACAGATAACGCTCACAGGTGTCTATAGAAGTAATTCAGTGCCAATGTAATTGTGCTGTGTGAAAACTATACCCTTCCATACGTGCATGCAGTTCAGTTCAATAGAATGTGTTTCACTTGTTGCATGCAATGTGTGCATCTGTCGTAATTTCAATGAAATAAACAACTTGTAAGTTTCATGTTCTCTCCAGCTTTCAGGGAGGAATTATGGGTGGTGAACAGTGAGGGTTCAGATAAAAAAACACAATAAAATAGTCTTTAAAGGGACATTCCTGAGTTTTGTTGCAATTTTTAAGATGTTATCGACTAACAGAAACTTTGCAACGCTTGTAATTAAATATCAAATACATTTTTCTACATAAAATATTAGTGACTGTATATTAAACGTGTTTCTGATCGTTCTAATATTTGTACTAGGTTAAATTTCATTTTATTTCCTAAAATATAGTTTTTTCGTACGTACGAAATTATTTGAAGACAAAATTCATTTTGGGCTTTTTACAAATATTAAAACGACCAAAAACACATTGTGCATGATTGAATATACAGACACTGATATTCGAAACAAGAAAATATATTTAACATAGAAGTTTAATCGTAGAAATATTTGATTAGTCAGAAACATCTTACAATGCAGCAAACTTGGGAATATCCCTTTAAAATACTGTCATTTCGTTCGTTCCCTTAATTCATCCTTTAATCAGTCCAAGAGTAAAACAAAAAATTCGTGGCAAGCTACGCATATATCCCGAGGTACATTCCCCTTCCCCACATCCGAGATGTATTTCGTAAGACCAGCACACTCCTGATGTTGCAGGTATGTGTACACTTTAAAACGGTACTCTAAAACAATGTTTTAAGTGAAACAGTGTTTTTTCTTTAAACAGTTTTTATGATATCGATTTAAAATGTGTTTTAGGTTAGAACATGTTTGAGTTAAAATATGTTTTAAGCAATATGAGCAAAATACCAACCATCCCTAAGTAAAGTTGCTAAAATGAATGATATTCTTACCTTGTAAACAGTCTAGTCCCTGAAATCCAGAGATACATCCACCTACACACTCCCCATCTTCAAGAGGACAGACATCTCTATTGCTGCAGTGTCTGGCAGCGCAAGCCTTGGCACACTCCTCTCCGTATTTACCAGTGTCACATTCTACAACAAATGTGTTATCTCCATATTTACCAGTGTTATATTCTACAACATATTAGCTATATCCGTATTTACCAGTGTTATATTTTACAACATATTAGTTATATCCGTATTTACCAGTGTCACATTCTACAGCAAATTAGTTATCTCCTTATTTGCCAGTGTCACGTTCTACAACAGATTAGTTATCTCCGTATTTACCACTGTTATATTCTACAACATATTAGTTATCTCCGTATTTGCCAGTGTCACATTCTAAAACAGATTAGTTATCTCCGTGTTTACCAGATTCACATTCTACAACATATTAGTTATCTCCATATTTACCAGTGTCACATTCTAAAACACAATAGTTATCTCCTTATTTACCAGTGTCACATTCTACAGCAAATAGTTATCTCCTTATTTGCCAGTGTCACGTTCTACAACAAATTAGTTATCTCCGTATTTACCACTGTTATATTCTACAACATATTAGTTATCTCCGTATTTGCCAGTGTCACATTCTAAAACAGATTAGTTATCTCCGTGTTTACCAGATTCACATTCTACAACATATTAGTTATCTCCATATTTACCAGTGTCACATTCTAAAACACAATAGTTATTTCCGTATTTACCAGTGTCACATTCTACAGCAAATAGTTATCTCCTTATTTGCCAGTGTCACGTTCTACAACAAATTAGTTATCTCCGTATTTACCACTGTTATATTCTACAACATATTAGTTATCTCCGTATTTGCCAGTGTCACATTCTAAAACAGATTAGTTATCTCCGTGTTTACCAGATTCACATTCTAAAACACAAGTTATTTCCGTATTTACCAGTGTCACATTCTACAACATATTAGTTACATCCGTATTTAACAGTGTTATATTCTACAACACATAAGTTATATCTTTTTTTTACCAGTGTAACATTCTACACAATTCTAGTTATCTCCTTATTTACCAGTATCAAGTACTACAACGGATTAGTTATCTTAATATTTACCAGTGTCACATTATATAGCAGATTAATTATCTCAGTGTTTACCATTGTCACATTTTACAGGATATTAGTTATTGTTATGTACTTACTGTCAGTGCAGGTTTCTCCTTGCCAGCCAGCATCACATGGTCCATCACATGAACCAGTCACGTGATCACATGGGGCGCCAGCAACTCTACAGTGTCTGACACTGCATGACGAACTGCATCCTGGGCCATATTTTCCGTCACACCCTGTGAACATAACATATTTTATAAACTGTACACAATTCAGTTGGCCGACTCATTTAGTGATTCAATGTTCGTTTGTGTTTCGTATTGTAAATTTATTTAAAAGTAGCTCGCCAGTCCCGTTTTCATAGTGATTGTTAAATGTTCTAAAATGATGAATATATTATTGTAAATGAAAATTGTAGTAGACAACAATTACGGATATTCGATCCTACATTATGACCACTGATATTTAAACTGGCATTATGTCGTTGAATGCTATACTATGCTTGTAATAACTTAAATGCCATCTGTAATACCAAATGTTTCGTTATTTCTTTCCATCAGTATATATTATTAGAAATGGAAATACGTTCAATAATATAAGTATTTTATATCTTATGAAAATCTATGTGTAGTTAATATAAACCTAATTTGTTAAACATATGTGTCTCATTTGGGGATTTAAAGTTAGACGTCAGTGGGATGATGTCCCTGGTAGTAACAAAATAAAATATTATCAAAAATCTGTTATTAATTGTGTACCACTGAATGTGTTTTATTTTGCGTCGCATGTACTATTTCCTAAATGTTTACCACAATTCTCCAACAAGTCTAGGGAAAAAAACACGAAATAGAATGTATGGCATCAAATAGGTCTAATGCATAAAACTATCTTAAGTTTCTTAGGCAACGTAAGGTCGTCCTTGCAAGCCATTTTACGAGATCGCAAAGTTGAGAGAGTTTAGTTCATTGACAATGCAGTTAATATAACACAGTATAATGGACGTAATGTTTAATACCTGTACAGTCGATGCCTATGTAATCGTCCTGACACTCCCCTCCACACGATCCGTCAACATGATTACAACTGGCTGTTCTATTTTTGCACTGTCTCTTGTTACAGTCCAATGCACAATCTCTGCCATACAAACCGACATTACAAACTGAAATAACGTAAAGTATTTAAATATATATCCTCCCCCACCATTTTGTTTTATTGTACCACTCTTTACTGATTACTGATGGTTAAGGATTTATAATAGGATTTTACACTTGATATCATATGGGTTTTGTTCCCTTATGCTATACATGTCAGGGCCCCGTTCCACAAAACAATTGTAGCTAAGGTTAATTGTAGTGACTTAAGGAGGGTTTTACAACTGACATCGTAAACTTTACAGCCGCTCCACATAGCAACCTTACAGTAGTCGTAAGTGCCCCTTTAATGATTAAAATCTTCTTTCGAAGAAGTACGAATTGGTTCAATAATAAATTGATTACCGACTTTTCGGAACATCTTGGATGTATTCTTTGCTTTTGGACATCCATGAAGTAGCTTTGTCAGTTTATTTGCTAAGCTATAATTGTCACATGCATAAGACATGAGAGTTATGTCCCGTATTTTCGTGTGCAGGGAACGCCTTTTTTCATACTATAGAATTGACTACAGGCTATTTATTTCTGAGCAGATAGTTTTCTAAATTGCACACAAACACAGAAGTATTATTGTGTTATTTTCAAAACACTTTTACTGTTCTTCTTACGTCAAACCAAGCTGAAATTATTTACACTTTTCTAGAATGATGGGACGGACTAGAATGTTTTCCATCGAACGCAAAGTTTCATAAAAAGGTGTTTGGTATATATTAGATCCATTTTTACACAAACAGTTTGTATCCTTCTTAGAAAATGACCAAATTATCATCTAACTGTTTTTTCACATCTACATTAGTGGCTTACAACTGCCTCGTACCTATTGTAAATTTTCACATTAATTTACGACGATAGTAAGCTACTTGGCGTCGTGGAATTGGCTGATGAACGTGGAAAAAACAAACAAAAACCATCGCGATGGTAGGTATTTATGTTGATAGTAGTGCTAAGATCGTTTCGTGGAACGGGGCCCATATGGGTAGGTCGAATGCCTTATAAGTAGTGACAGAATAAATATTGAACGTCAAACAAAAATGAAATACCAGAGTTCGATAACTTAACAGTACGACAGTATATATTGTTAGATACAGGCTAAAGTGCTTCTATTTTGGAGAAGTCACGGTGACTTTGTCGATATGATGCTGGACTGTCATATCTTTGCGAAGCGGTGCAGGAGGTTCGAAACTTGCCAACTGACACTTTGGGTTTATAAAACAAAAACATAATTAAGGCGGATGTATAACTGGTGCACAGCGAGTTCCATTGTATTTCATTATGATGTCAGCTTTAGTTTCTGGGTTTACATTTGTACATGCAAGTTTAATTCTGTCACTATTTAAAAACATTTGACATACATTCTTGATTTTTTTTACGACACAAATTCGAAATGTTCATATGATAAACGTGAAAATATTATTATCGTGGTATAAACACTTTCCTACTAAAGGGTATTGTTTTTTAGTTACCATTATATGCATACTACTCCCACAGTTATATATATGCCAGCACCTTACGATCCGTATATCAAAGGTCGTGGTATGTATTGGATGTCGAAAATTCCATACAGAAAAATTACATCCTGCTAATGGGAAACGGTACATGGGTTCCTCTAAGACAATAATTATGACCTAATTATCAAATATGTGGCATCCAATAGCCGATGATTACTTAATTAATGTATCACTGCACGTTATTGAGATGTCAGAAGGGTAAGTTAACACAAACTACATACGCTCTGTACAATCCACAGTCTGATATCCTGGACTACAGCCGCCGATACACTTTCCAGTCACGTGGTGACAGGATGAACCGGAACTATCCTGACACATCCGGTTCGCACACAGTTTTCTACAGCCTTGTCCATATTGACCATATGAACATTCTGAAATATATTTGTAAAGTGTTTGAATTTTCATTTTCGTGAGTAGTGCATTCTATATTTGATTATTGTTTTTGTTGATCTGTGTCTACCAGCTGTAGATCCGTAGAGACATTCCTTTTTAAACAATACAAAAATAATCAAATCAAATATAGACTTCAGTAGAATAAACTAATCACGGAAATGTAACTTCAGACCCCAGGTAATGTCAGGTAACTTTCTTACTAAAAGTGAGCATTATGGAGTGACGTCACAGAATATGACTTCTAACTTGTGGAGATGCCGATGTAAGAAATATAATGAACGCATTCAAGGCACAACGAAAATATTCAAACATATTTGTTATTCAAATTATGCAACTATATCGAACAATTAAATTAATTATAAGAATTAACAAATTGCATTGTTCAGTACATGCATAAATGTACTGAAAAATAACAACACACGCAATGTGTACATAATGGGCGTCACAGTTAATTCACAAAGGTCTCTTAGGCTCTGTTAGACAAAAACGCATTCTCTTTGGAAGTATTTTAGCATTGAGTAGTCTAACACTCATTAAACGATTCAGAAGGGAACATTCTTTTAAGTTTCTATATTTTTTCGGGGATTCTATTTTCGTGGGGAGGGACCAGATTAGGTACCTGTACATCCATAATTGTTGGGTCCATGGGTAACATATTTTTCGCATATTAATCACACACACACACACACAACACACACACACACACACACACACACACACTACAAAAGAAAACGAAAAGCAATCCTTTTCATCAATGTTTCGATTAAATGTCCTATATCGTGCCGTAAAATCACACGATCGCACAAGTGATCCACTCGATGAACTCCCAATATAAACAAGAAGCAAATGCGGTGAAAGTTTGTTTTTACGTGTAAAAAATAAGACACAATACTGTGAAATCCTTTATTTTCGTGGCCTTATATTGGCGTTGTTTTGCTTTAACGAAAAAACAACAACATACAACTCATCCGGTACTTAAATTCGTGGATCAATAAGGTAGTATCACAAATTCGTATTATATGCATACATGTATTATATGTTCGTGGTATTCTTAAATTCCTTGACTCCACTAGCCGGTGAGTTACACGAACATTATACACCACGAACAAAATTGATTTCACAGGACACTTAGTATAATTACTGAAGGGTCGCCAAGTTTGCGATATAGTTGTAGACGCCCTGATTGAATCCAACAATGGCAGAAATTTGATAAAACAGGGGTTTCTCCTTCTAAACACTTTGTATAATACTTTTGTCAGTAGATTGGGGCGAGACGTAGCCCAGTGGTAAATCATTTGCTTGATGCGCGGTCGGTTTGGGATCGATCCCCATCGTTGGACCCATTGCGTTATTTCTCGTTCCAGCCAGTGCACGAAGACTGGTATATCAAGGGCAATGGTATGTGTTTTCATGTCTGTGGGATGGTCCATATAAAATATTCCTTGCTACTAATGGAAAACAAATGTATTGGGTTTCCTCTCTTAGACTATATGTCGAAATTATCAAATGTTTGACATCCAATAGCCGACAATTCATAAATCAATGTGCTTTAGTGGTGTCGTTAAACAAAAGAAACTTTAAGTTTGATCAGCAGATTAAAATATATTATTGGTAATGCTCTCAGGGAAAATACCTTCGATTTTAGGACCAAATGCATATAACTATGTAGGAACACAATAGATGCTTTTTAACATGGAATTGGTACAGCCATTAACAAGCCATCAGAATTGCCTAAGTATTTTGTTTTACCTTTCGTGAAAAATGGACCAAAACCCCCTTGTTTGTATACACAATAAACATGATTAAAAAACAGATTATACACACACACACATACACACACACACACACACACACACACACACACACACACACACACACACACAAACACATATATATATATACTTTAAGAATTTGAGAATTTTGCTAACTAGATGTAAATTAATCGAGGTCACGGCAATTAATTTATTGACATTTAAGCAAACATACTAGGGTGACACTCCACAACTGACTTATGCATTCACAGTCATCAAATAAAGAACATTTCAATAGCAATTTTACACTGAAAGCTGTCCAGCGTTCAGACCACCACCCCCAAAAAAACACAAAAACAACAACAACAACAACAAAAAAACCCACAAAATTATGGACTAGTTTATTTTTATGTACGGTCATCCAAAATGACGTCATTCGAGTTTCTCGTCATTTCCATTCAAAAATGCATCGTGCCACATAATCTTACGTCATTTGAATATCCAGTAATGGCGGACTGAAATTAAAGTTGCGTGTACAGTTTACAAAAACACGTTGTTTTAAGCTTGAGATTATATGATAAAGAGATTATTACTTTCGTGTGTTTCGATGTCATATATTAGGAACAAAAATAACGTATTAGGCTCGCCAGAGTCTCGCATAACACACTTTGTATTCCTAATATATATTGACGATACCACCGAAAAACACTCTGGTAATAACCTCTCTCTCTCTCTCTCTTTCGAAGAAACCCATGAGATGGTATATTTATTATATACATCTTCCTATTTGTTTTCACAATATCTATCCTTTTTTAATATCTTTCGCTTATCCTATGGAAAACACGTAACGCCATGATATATTTCATCCCATGAAACGTATCCAGAAAATGTGCTTGACCATAGACGTTTTTTGAAACAAAATTGAATAAAAAGTATCTATATATTTACTTTCCAGACAGTCGGTTCCCGTCCATCCTGGTATACAGCCCCTGTCACATGATCCTGTGGCGTCACATGATGATATACCAACTGTTTCGTCACAGTGTCTTTTGGAACATTGTTTACTGCATCCGTAACCATAGTGATCGGGATCACAGCCTGAAGATAGTAAAAACAAATACACAACGATATAGAAATAGAAATTTAGAAAATATTTTGAATTTATAAAATAATCTCCCTTTAGGCTAAAAAGATTGTTATCTGTTTCACTACTTACAAAAAAGGCCGACATTAATAATTTTGTTGCATGTATTATAATTGTGGTAACGATTTATTTTT
The DNA here is from genome assembly GCF_016097555.1 of Gigantopelta aegis. Taxonomy (NCBI): domain Eukaryota; kingdom Metazoa; phylum Mollusca; class Gastropoda; order Neomphalida; family Peltospiridae; genus Gigantopelta; species Gigantopelta aegis. The sequence continues at coordinate 13,423,147 of NC_054711.1, read as the reverse complement.
ATTTTTTATTAATAACAATGTAGAATGGATGAATATTTAACAACACTGCAGCGCGAACAATACATCGGCTATTAATCTTGGTCCGTAGAGGGGGCGGGATTTAGCTCATTCGGTTGCAAGCCCATAGGAACAGGATGGGGGTGGGGTGGATGGTTGTGCCCCGTCAGTAGATGACGAAAATATACTGGGTTTTATTTTGTCCCGCTCTTTACAAATAAAGATAACACTCACACCCTGCATCTAAATATCGTCGCCACGGGCCTGTGTTTTTAGTATAGACTAATTGTAGAGCGATATTTAAAAAAGGAAGCAGTAAAAAAGATATTTTAATATATGTGCGTGTAACCAATGCATAATAACCTTCCTAAACTCCTTCCTTACTTTCATTGCAGTTGCGTCCTTTCCACCCTAGCAGACACCCGTCTTTGCAGTTTCCGAATTTAAAGTCACAAAACTGGTCGCCTTTACAGTGTCTCTGTGCACATATCGATTTACAGTTCACACCATAATGCACATAATCACAATCTGAAATAAATAAATTACATGTGTATTCAAAATCTGATGATACACACGAGTAGCAAACAGATACATTCATGAACGAGAGAGAGAGAGAGAGAGAGAGAGAGAGAGAGAGAGAGAGAGAGAGAGAGAGAGAGAGAGAGAGAGAGAGAGAGAGAGAGAGGGGTAGGGAGGGAGAGAATCACAAGCTAAAATAAATAAATTAAACTCTTCAACAATATGTAATAATTAATTGTACATTGGAGGGCTTTACAACCGTCCTCGGCCCAATAACAAGGCCAGTATAATAAACCAATTTTAATAGTAATGCAGTACAAATTATTGGCAAAGAACATAGTCTTTTAGGATATGTTCTAAACCATACGTGAGTT
>NC_054711.1:13265613-13422057 GCF_016097555.1 Gigantopelta aegis | reverse complement strand
GTAACAAAAATAAAGAAATACAGAAAAAAGAAAAACGTATTAAAGATTACAGACATAGATTACAGGTAGTGACGGTTGACGAACTGAGTGACGGGGTAGGATAAAACTTAGAATTGTGTAAATAAGTATAAATAAATGAACCATATTATGGTATTAGAAAGTTTATTAATGAAATCATAATTTAATTCTAAATACTAAACTGATGTATTTTGTGTAGTTAATATATTGTGACTATTATACTGCTGTTAATATTATTAATTATTTACAAGAATACATTTCTTGAGTCTACCTGACTTTGTTCTTCTTTCATTTAATTTCTTCATATTTAATTACAGGACAGTTACTGTAATAATTACACTTTATTTATATTGACTTTGTGTGTCTCCCATCTACCAATTTGAGAGTACATTTCTCAAATTTATTAAATTATTTTCTGTTGACAACCTGTGTTGTGAATTAAGGCCACTGTAAGTAAACATATTAAAGAGACATAGTACATGAAAAAAATATAAATATTAAGAGTAGAGAGGTAATGTACAGGAAAGAAATACATAGCATGAATTAAAGAGATATAGTACAGGAAAGAAATATAGATTAGTGTAGAGAGGTAACGTGCAGGAAAGAAATACATAATACAGATTGAAGAGATATATAGTACAGGATAGAAATACAGATTAGAGAAGAGAAGTAATGTACAGGAAAGAGATACAGATTAAATATATATAGCACAGGAAAGAGACAAATAATACAGAACAAAGAGAGTACAAATTTCGGGGAAAGACGTGGGGATTTTGTCACAAGATATATATATATATATATATAGGACTAAGTGTTGTTTCTTTGTGTTTTGCTTTTGTTTTTGTTGGTGTTTTTGTCTTGTTTTGTGTCTTGTTTTGTGTGTTATTGTGTGTTTATTTTATTTTATTATTTTTATTATTATTATTATTTTGCTGTATGTTTGTATGTATTTGTACCATACCATTGCACGACTCTCCAGTCCAGTTTTGTTTACATCCTCCGATACACCTTCCAGTTAGATAGTTACACGTTCCATTCAGACAGTGACAGAACAGAGAGCAATCTTTACCATAAGTGCCATCATCACAGACTGAAAATGTATGGACGTAGAAGGAAACAGTTGATGAATTACTATACAAATAATATTTATTTATTTATTTATCTATTTATTTATTAAAAAGGACATGTTGAGCAGTATATTTACTACTATAGCAAGCATGCACATATGCATTCTTATATTCATGCACACAGGTACAACCACACGTACGTACATATATACATACATACATACATACATAAATACACATATAAATACGTACTTACGTACACATGTATATACATAAATACACACACCTACATATATACATACATATATACATACATACATACATACATACATACATACATACATATATACATACATACATACATACATACATACATAAATACACATATAAATACGTACTTACGTACGCATGTATATACATAAATGAATGAATGAATGTTTAACGACAACCCAGCACGAAAAATACATCGGCTATTGGGTGTCAAACTATGGTAATGCAAACAAATAAAGTGATGATCAACATCAATATAAAAATTCAACACTTAAGTAAAAACAGTGTAAAGAACTGTACAAAAATACAAATATCACAGATAGATACTGACTTTTACTCTAAATTTCAATTTGTGCTGTATTGGCCATTCTCAAAGAGAATGTTACACCCCTGCACCACGGTGAAGTTACAGCACGCGCAGGGGTATATACATAAATACACACACATACATATATACATATATACATGCATACATACCTACAATACATGCATACATACATGCCAGCATTCATTCAACTTATTTACGTGCGTATATCCCATTAAGGTTCAAGTACACTGTCCTTGGCACACAACTCAGCAATCTCGGCTGTGTGTCCACGGCAGTGGTTTAGTGGTTAGTGAGAGAGAGGTCGGTTGAGTGGTTTCACACCTACGCATTGAATCGTTAAATATCGCTCTGGATTGGAACCAGTAATCGGTTGCGAACCCAGTATCTACCAGCCTTATGACCGAATGCTTAACCACGACACCAACGAGGCCGGTCACACACCAGCGCCAGGTTTGCCCACAAATAGATGCACGTTAAAGGGTGGTTTGTAGGTTAAATACATTTTTTAAAAGAATGTCCCAGTGGCCGAGTAGTTACAGTGGTTGCCTTGGAACTGGGGGCGATTCGTTGCCTAAGGTTCGATTCCAACCAATGCCATGAGCCAATAATTATTTGTAAAGCCAGGAAGGATTTTGTCCTGTGTGCGTTGATATCTATGTATGTACATACATACAATATATAGATATTCATACATCAATACATACATACAGACGTACACCACTCCTTGATCTGTGTTCTCCAAGTATATCGTAGGTAAACTAAACATGATTTTATAAATATGTCTCGGTGGTCGAATGGTTATCCTGATTGTCGGGGGCAGGGGATGGGAATGCTGTAAGTTCTAGACCCAGCAACGTCACGATGTGAGGCCAAAAGGAATTTTATCCCGTTTGCCAGTGTATCAACCCGACATACATATGATATATAGATATTCTTGCATCCAATCAGATATACATAAATACATACATATAGACAGACAGACACATGCACATATGTTTGTCATAAGGCGGAATTAAACAATACTGCGATCTATACAGTCCATGACACCCCTTATTCCGCACTACAGGGATACAACAAACACATCTTTATTTTTTAGGAGATTTGAGCAAAGACAATTTTCACTTTCTCTTAACTGGCTTGAACATTATCTTGAAACAGAAAATATATTTGAAGAAAACATATTCAAGTGCTATATAATTGCACACTAATATTGGTCGATTGTCTTACCATATACTTCAACTTCACAGATGTCCAGTGTTGAGTTACCATATTCTGCATTTCTATAGAGTGTTATGTATCTAGCGGTGTTGTTGCAGAGCATATATCTTGGGTTCAGACTACCAGTTATGTTTCTGCACCACTGTCCAGTATTACTCTGGTTTGCATACATGGAACTGTATACACTTAGTCCATTTACAAGATCTGTATAAATGTAAATTAAAAATAACTGTTTAACGAAGATGATCTTAAGTGTAGAAGGTAGCTATGCACTTAAGGTGATGTTAGCGCTAAGATCGCTTCGTGAAACGTAGCCCTGGTGACAATTACACATACAAATCCTTTGGAAAGTGAGGGTTGTGGAGATAGACAAGAAATCGGCTACAGGGTGTGGCAAATAAATCAAGACCGATAAACTAAATATCACAAACTAGTGCAACAAATGTGAACGACAAAACCGCTATACGTGATCAAGATCGTTTCTCTGCACAATGCATAGTCGAATGACCTTTTCACGTAATGGTGATTAAGTCCATGAATCGCCATCTAGTGCCTCATCCATGATAGAACAGCCGCTTCAAAGATCATTTACTGGACAGTACAGCCTTTCTCAACTGCCAAACTGAGGACTGCTACTCCCAGACTAGTTTATAAAGTTCTAAATCAAAACTAGCATAGGACAGAGCTGATTGTAACAAGTATAACTGTGATGACGTTCACTCATGAAGCACTGCCGCGAAAGGATAGCACAACCAGCATAGGACAGAGCTGACTGGAATAAGTATAACCGTGATGACGTTCACTCATGAAGCACTGCTGTGAAAGGATAGCAAAACTAGCATAGGACAGAGCTGACTGGAACAAGTATAACTGTGATGACGTTCACTCACGAAGCACTGCCGCGAAAAGATAGCAAAACTAGCATAGGACAGAGCTGACTGGAACAAGTATAACTGTGATGACGTTCACTCACGAAGCACTGCCGCGAAAAGATAACATATCCTTCCCCACCTATGACACCCGTTAGCAGTACTGCCACCACAGGTGTCAAGCCCGTCACTTCATCTGGAGAAAGGGAATATTTTATTTAACGACGCACTCAACACATTTTATTTACGGTTATAATATGGCGTCGGATATATGGTTAAGGACCACACAGATATTCAGAGAGAAAACCCTCTGTCGCCACCCACTTCATGGGCTACACTTTTCGATTAGCAGGAAGGGATCTTTTATATGCACCATCCCACAGACAGGAAAGCACATACCACGGCCTTTGATATATCAGTCGTAGTGCACTGGCTGTAGCGAGGAAATAGATCAATGGGCCCACCGACGGGGATTGATTCCAGACCGACGGCGCATTAAGAGAATGCTTTACCACTAGACTACGTACCGCCCTTCTTCATCTAAAATGATGAAAACAAATGTGCACCAAAGAGATTAAAAAGTATGCGCAATCCCAACATATGGAATAGCATCAACCATCATTATAGTCAGTGATGCATCGTATTATCTAGATATAGCAAGGAAGATAACTATGCGCGTAATAATAATATAGAGGTTATCGATTTATACATTTTGTACTTACAGTCAGCGCGGTAGAAAATAGCTAATTTGTGTACGAAGACATTTCTCCCAAAGTCTACTTTCCACCAGGTGAAGTTATCTCGGTCAGTCGGTATGCACTGGTTTGACATATCGGTTTTATTATTGCCATCTACAGCAAGCTGGGACGAATTCGTCAGGATGCCCGTAGAGTATGAATTCAGGTATGCAGTTTTGAACATAGCCACATTTTCTGAAATATACAGAGCAAAATTGGTATACTATATTTACAACACATATTTACCAAACACATATTTCACATAGAACAAGTTTTACTGAAGATAGCTTTGTAAGAAAATATTCTAGCTAAATATGTGGCAACCCAATCCCGTCCCCAATGAATGAATAAATGAATTAATTAATGAAGGAAGGAAGGAAATAATGAATGAATGAATGAATGAATGAATGAATGAATGAATTTATAACGACTCCCCAGCACAAAATACACGTCGGACATAGGGAAGTAAAAGAAAAGAAAAGTATCTGTAGTATTTATTAATTATGAATACATACACGTACGTGCTAATAAATAACTGACAGGATGAGTAAACTCGCAAAAAACACATCATTTAAGAAGTGATGCTGCCATTTATTTTATTACTTCCCCTCTTGATTTTGAAAAACAAAAACAACAACAAAAAACAAGAACATAATTTTATGTGGATATGACATAACCCCCTATGTAAACAAAAGAATAACTAACTTCCTAATAAAATTAAATTAATAATACGCTTATTAATAGGAGATAAGATAAAATATTAATACAATGGAAGTTAAATGTAGTTTAGAAAATGTAGAAGTAGCTGAGTTTATTTCATTTATTCTCTAAACTGTTTTCCTTTTTCAGTAACATGATAGTTACATGACACTTACGCAAGTACCTAATTTGGTAATTATTTATTTATTTTAGTTGGTAGTATACTGAATATAAAGTACAGGGATTTCTCGCACTGAAGTATACGCAAAATGAAGCCCATGAACTTAAAAACGGGAACTTTTAAATTTGACGATAACCCTACGATTAAGTTCATGTAAAGTTTGACTGATTGGCGATTTGGCGATTTGCGTAATCGGTTGCAAATATTGTTATGTTATCCATTATGATCCAAACACACGCTATGTCACTACTACTACTACTACTACTACTACTACTACTACTACCACTACTACTACTACTACTACTACTAATTATTATTATTATTGTTATTATTATTATTATTAGTAGTAGTAGTAGTAGTAGTAGTAGTAGTAGTAGTAGTAGTAGTAGTAGTATACCTTTATATAAAGCAACAAAATAGACTGGAAAAAAATCACATATAAAAATGAAGATGAGAGAGAGAGAGAGAGAGAGAGAGAGAGAGAGAGAGAGAGAGAGAGAGAGAGAGAGAGAGAGAGAGAGAGAGAGAGAGAGAGAGATAAGAATGGGGGCGGGAAATGAAGGAATAAAGGAAATGTTTTATTTAACGATGCACTCAACACATTTCATTTACGATTATATGGCGTTATGGACCACACAGATATTGAGAGAGGAAACTTTATGGGCTACCCTTTTCGATTAGCAGTCAGGGATCTTTTTGAACCATCCCACAGAGAGGATAGTACATACCACAGCCTTTGTTACACCAGTTATGGAGAACTGGCTGGAACGAGAAATAGTCCAACTGGGCCACCGACGGGGATCGATCCTAGATCGACCGCGCATTAAGCGGACGCTTTACCACTGGGCTACGTCCCGGCCCACCAAAAAAAAAAAAAAAAAAAAAAAAACCCCGAAAAAAATAAAATAAAAGCAACAACAACATCAACAACCATAACAACATGAAGACGTAATAAATAATCCGCGAAAAATCCCTTAAACGTCACCTTCTATTCTGCCAGGCAATTAGTAATCCAAAAGGCCAGAAACCATAAAAAGTGATATTCGGTGAAAAGTCATATTATCACTGTATGTTAGATGCAGTGAAAATATAGAAATCATATTTATATTTTTTCTGGGAAAAAAATCATGATTCAATTATTTCCAATGTAAAGTATTTACGTTTTAATTATTGCGGTCGGTTTTCCTTCGTCGGGTTTCGGTTACATGATTACCAATGCATATGTTCGTATTTGAAAAAAACCGGACTAATTTAGACAATTGTACCTATAAAAATGTATATGAAGTACAATTACAGTGAAACATCTACAATCGATTTAGTACGAAACTTAATACTAGTAACAGAATGACCTGCCACTGAGTGTATGTTACACATTCAACCGAGTTGGCTTCATGTTTTAGTGCGTTGGACGATCGCTTTGTCAGGTATGTTTGCATATCAGTATTGCTAAATAATTATTAATTTAATAATTATTAATATAATATTTAAATAAAGTGAGTTTGTATTCATATTTCTTTTAAAACGTCCATGGTCAAGTACATTTTCTGCACAAATTTCATCATAACAAATATAACATCCCGTTACGTGTTTTTGGATAGGAATGAATGAATGAATGAATGAATGTTTAACGACACCCCATCACGAAAAATGCATCGGCTATTGGGTGTCAAACTATGGTAAAGTCAAAGCATGAAGTGATCATCAACATCAATATAAAAATTCAACAGTCAAATAAAAACAGTTAAAAAAATACAAATATCACAGACAGATTATAATAAGTTGTTTTTGGATAGGATAATATTACAAAAATGTGAATGATATTGTCACAAAAATTAGGAAAGATGTATATAATAAATAGACAATTTCATTGTGGGTTTTTTCGAATACGATTTGTATGTCAAACATAACTAATGGCAATGAACAGAAAAACATAGTTTTCGTGAAAATACGGTTTTCACACAATACTCATTGACATAAAAATCGTATTCGAAAAACACCCATGAAATAGCCTATATATACAAAAACAAATATATATATAAAGAAAGAAAAAAAAGAAACGCATAGGTGATTGGGAAAGAACAAAAGTGTTTGATTTTACAAAATATCGTGTGTTTTTTGTACAATATTACTGAATTAACATGTTTGTTCATGTTCTAGGAATGGGACAGCATGCACAAATGCACCCTAAAACAAATTTAACGCACGTTGTGCGACAATTGCAGGAAATCGGCGTGAAATGGTCAGATTTTGGCGAATGCACGTTAAACTCGGGAAAAAGATTGGGCTAGTGATGAGTATTTAAAGCTCGCAATGATGCCTCATTTCCATTTCGACGTAGACAAGTTACAAGCTGCCAAGACTAAGCCTGCCGAATCGAAACATTCAATAAGCCGCCTCCAGTTAGATGAATCGCAGTCAGCAGTCGCACGCCACATGAATGTCCACCAGAGCACCATTTCACGTCTCTGGGACAGGTACCAGCAGGTTCAATCAGCTGAAGACTGCAGCACAAGATCGCTACATCAAGGTTCTGCATTTGCGTCACCGAACTGGCACAGCAACGGACACTGCTGGACGCATACCTGGTTTGAGAAGGGTGTTTGCACAAACCATTTAGTTATTGCTGCTGCTGGTGGCCACACAAGGTACTGATTTCAGCGCCCTCGTGCGACGCTGTTTGGTGACGAAAACACCTCCACTGCCGTCAGTCCATAGCAAGAACATTGTCACATACTCATGTCAAATTTGACTGTAATACGATCATAAATAACAAAATTATGCCACTTTGTTTTAAAGAAATAATTCCATGAATATTTCGACTATGCGTTTCTGTTTTTGCAAGAGTATATATATATATATATATATATATGTAGATCCTTTCTGAAGATAACATTGAAACATGTAAAAGGATAATTATTTCTTTAAATTGTTTTTTAAAATACATATATACTGTACACTTGTTTTCTTTCTGAAGATAACATTGAAACATGTAAAAGGATAATTATTTCTTTAAATTGTTTTTTTAAAATACATATATACTGTACACTTGTTTTCTTTTATCATTTTTATATATATATATATGTTTTTAGTATTAGAGACATTTTAAAATAAGCAGCACATTTTCAGTTTGTTATATAGTACGTAATCTTATATTACCTGTTCTGCATCTTGGTCCAAACCATGGTCTGTTGCAGGTATTACCGATACACCCTGTGACCTCATCACATCTGGATAGGTTACAGTGGCACGTGTACCCACATTCCACCCCATAATTTCCTGGTGGACACGCTCCTAAATAAAAAACAACACTTACTATTATTATTATTATTATTATTATTATTATTAATAATAATAATAAAAACTCTTGACTCTGCTTTTTGCAGAAATACATTTTGTGTTGTTTATATTTGACAGATGGAGTAGCGACGATTGGAGCAGAGCCATTTTGTCCCTGCAGAGAAGCGACAGGCAACGAAGAAACCTGTTTCTGTCAAGAGGACTTCTAAATATGTAGCTGCCCAGTCGTTGCTCATGTCTACCGACCTTGGTGGTGTCGTAGTTAAATCTTCGGACATAAGGCTGGTAGGTACTGGGTTCACAGCCAATTGTCCCAGTTTCAAATTCCTCCCGTATTCAAGTTACTCCCCGGTAATTTGAACCTAGTTTCAGATTACCGGGGGTTGTTTGAACCTAGTTTCAGATTACCGGGGGTTGTTTGAACCTTGGTTCAGATTACCCCTGGATGTTTGAACCTAGTTTCAAGCTACCCACCTTAGTTTCAAACGACCCCACTATCACTCATCGTGTACAATGTAAGATGTCACATTTTGGTTTGTAGTCTCGAAATATTTGCTTAAACATAAATTCTGATACCATACTTTTTATGCAAAATATGTGTTCTTGTAATATAAATTTTCATATTTTATAGGAATACTTAATATATATATCAACGTTTCGATGTAAAAAATATACCCTATTTGTGAAAATTTACTGGTTGTTGGGTGGGGGTAATTTGAAACTACGGGGGGTACTTTGAACCTAGGTTCAAATTACCCGGGGGGGGGGGGGGGGGGGGGGGGGTAACCTGAACCGGGGGGTAATTTGAACCGGTACCGGCTCCCACTCTGAGCAAGTTTTAACGACTCAGTGGGTAGGTCTGAGACCACTACACCGACTTCTCTTTCTCACTGACCACTAACATCTAGTCCGTTGTCTTGGACAGACAGCCCAGATAGTTGAGGTGCGTGCCCATGACAATGTGTTTGAATCTTAATTGGATATAAGCACGAATATAAGTTGAAATGAGAGAATAAATGAATGAACGAACTCCTGTCTAAGGTGGAAACTGGATGAATGAAGGAACTGGAGAATATGCTTCACCAACGTTCCTTTAGGTTTGAGAACGAGTGCGATGCATTATTGTTACTATTTATTATGATTACGATTATTATTATTACTATTATTACATGTTCAAACTTCAGTGAAATACATTGTGTGCGCATATGTGCGCGCGTGCGTGTGCGTGTGTTTGTGTATACGTGTATGTATGTCATAATGTGCTTCTGGTAGGTACTCAGTAAGTACTTGTAAAGTATATCGATCAGAAAGTCATATATTTCTGTAACTATACAAATATTAATTCTGCATCGGATGTAAATTGTCGTAAAAAATAAAATCCAAAGGGAATTTTTTGCACGATCCAGCCGCTTTCTGTAACGCTGTCAATTTCCTTTCTCGTGTTGGCATGGTTAAATAACATTTTGTGTAAAAAGTAGTGGTATTTGTAACTTTTATAACTTGTTTTCATAATAATTGAAAATAACCAATTTCCTACACCAGGGGAGCCAACTCGGGAGGCAACAGTCGGGGCAGGGCGGCACAAAATGCGGGCAGGGCGCGCCGCCCTCCTATTTATTGCTAGCTAGAACACTGGTACTGGGTTCGGATCCCAGTCGAGGCATGGGATTTTTAATCCAGATACAGACTCCAAACCCTGAGTGAGTGCTCCGCAAGGCTCAATGGGTAGGTGTAAACCACTTGCACCGACCAGTGATCCATAACTGGTTCAACAAAGGCAATGGTTTGTGCTATCCTGCCTGTGGGAAGAGCAAATAAAAGATCCCTTGCTGCCTGTCGTAAAAGTGTAGCCTATGTGGCGACAGCGGGTTTCCTCTAAAAAAAAACCAGTGTCAGAATGACCATACATGTATGTTTGACGCCCGATAGACGATGATAAGATAAACAAATGTGCTCTAGTGGCGTCGTTAAATAAAACAAAATTTACTTTTTTGTATGTGCCCCTCTCTCTCTCTCTCTCTCTCTCTCTCTCTCTCTCTCTCTCTCTCTCTCTCTCTCTCTCTCTCTCTCTCTCTCTCTCTCTCTCTCTCGTGTGTTTGTGTATGCATGTGTCTTTGTGTGTGCACTTTTGTCTGATCTACAATATGTATACACAACTTTACAGAATTCACCACGCGCCATTTAACTTTTAAAGTAAAAAATAGTGTTGAGAACAAACAACAAAACACTCGTACCTGACACAGAGTCTGGTTTTAAACAAATCCACAATGCAACTAGAATTAGGCCTAAATACGCCCAACGTCCCGACATTTTGCGTCAAGCAGGAAGGTGAGATAGACAACACGACACACAGGGTAGCTATAACAGTCACAACAAGTTAATAGCCAGTATACAATTTTAGCTTGTTTTCTTTTTCAAACAATAAAAAAAAAAAATTCGGATGTGGTGAAAGGTAATACAAAGTAGGTTACAGTAACAGACATGGCTAAAGCATTGCAGATTGCATGTATATCATCCCTTTATTCACACATTGTTTGGTAATCAGTAGAAAACGTATGAAATTTGCATACAATCCTAAATAGTTCGACTTTGTTAAACATTTTTATTTCTGCTAAGTAGGGCACCAGCCTGGGAACGGCATGGTGGAAATGTTTGATAAGGGTGTGTGTGTGTGTACGGGGTATATATATATATATATATATATATATATATATATATATATATATATATATATATATATATATATATATATATATTAATCTCTTTTCAGATAGCCATTCCAGCAGGACGTAAACAACATTCTGGATTGTGAATGCTGTCGTATCAAAGTAGCGAGCCATTTCGTAATAACAGTTTACATACCACTAGTACAGCGAATTAGCTACCCCACCCCTTAATTTCTTGTGACTAGTATATAACTTTTTTTTTTTTTAAATTTCATATGCAAGCGATACTATTAGATGTGCACAGATAATAGTAACACACAAACCGGTTTACGTTACGGTCTACGAACACGCAGGGACGGGACGTAACACAGTGTTTAAGCGCTCGCCTAATGCATGTTCGGCTTCGACCCCCGTCGGTGGGCCCTTTGGGTTATTCCTCGTTCCAGCCAGTGCACCACGACTGGTATATCAAAGGCCGTGGTATGTACTATCCTGTCTGTGGGATGCTGCGTATAAAAAATACCCCTTGCTACAAATGAAAAAATGTCGCTGTTACCTCGCAAAATGACCATATGTTTGACATCCAATAGCTTTTGATTAATAAACAATGTGCTCTAGTGGTGTCGTTAAACAAAACAAACTTTAACGAGCATGCAAGTCAAATGTTTTCCGTGTGAGGGCGATGGAGCATGCCTTATCCCCTCACCCACCCCCGCAGTTGAGTATAAAAACATTTACATTTTCTACTATACTATACTAAACTTAAGAAAAAAAATATACACGCTAGAATTCTGTTTTCAACATACTATTGTAAATCAACGCTCTATAATAACATCTGGGTGCATATCTATCGCTACAAAACATATTGCACGTGCATGCAGTGTCGGAATGTCGTTGGTGACGTCATAGGCCCAAGAAAAGAGCAGCATGCTGGGTCGGATACAAAACCTTGTAAATGGGATGGGGTGAAGGTAGCACAATTATAAAATGGTAATTTGAATTCGACGAAGTCGAAATGTAGTGAGCCGATCTCGCGAAAGAAGCCAGATATATAGTGGGTTTGGGACATCCTTCCTTAAAGTTTTGAAATAAAGATGCTCGGATACGCATTTTCGGAACAGTTTCGTGTTGTATGTTGCGGATGATCAATTAAAAAAAAAGAAGATTACAAAAAATAAAGTTAAATATATCATATTTTAGATACATTTATATTAGTTTTCACAAAACTGTCTCAATTTAATTATAGTGTATGTACAAACTCGCTAAAGCGATCTACAATACGATACTAAACTCGGCAGTCGTTTCGAAATGACTTTAAAATCTGGTCGAAACTGCTAAGTTGCTCAGTGGGTAGAGTGCTCGCCTGCGATGCTATGAGTTGACGGGATCGTTTGCACTCTACGGAATCGCATATAGTGTCTTTAGACTGATACATCCAAGGCCGTGGTATGTACTGCCCTATCAATGGGAACGCGCATACACAAGATCCAGAGGTCAGCCTTTATTCTGTCGTACGCCGCATCGCCAAAATGTATTTCATTACTAATGTTCTTATCAAATTCGCCAAGTTACTAATACTTTGGGGGCCCAGCTTAAATTGTGCTTGCTGCTTTGTTGGTAACAGTATCGTATGTGGCGGCAGCGGATTTCCTTTCGCTGTCTCTTTCTCCCGACCAAATATTCGTAGTTTACAATGCGCTGAAGTGTCGCTAAACATTCCCTTCGTTTCCTATCAGCCCTAGACAAAGTGCTGAAATAATCATATGTTAGACACTAAATAACTGTAGTTTAAAAATGTACTGAGGTGTCGTTAAACAAATATTCCTTTCCTTGCCTCTCTCTCGACCAAGTGTCAAAATAACCATATATTAGACACTAAATAGCCGTAGTTTAAAATGTGCGGAGGTGTCGTTAAACAAACATTCCTTTCCTTTCCTCTAACTCTCGACCAAGTGTCAAAACAACCATATGTTAGACACTAAATAGCCGTAGTTTAAAATGTGCGGAGGTGTCATTAAACAAACATTCATTTCCTTTCCTCTCTCAGCCTCGACCAAGTGTCAAAATAACCATATGTTAGACACTAAATAGCCGTAGTTTAAAATGTACTGAGGTGTCATTAAACAAACATTCCTTTCCTTTCCTCTAACTCTCGACCAAGTGTCAAAACAACCATATGTTAGACACCAAATAGCCGTAGTTTAAAATGTGCTGAGGTGTGGTTAAATAAACATTCCTTTCTTCTCACACTCTCGACCAAATGTTAAAATAACCATATATATATCAGAGGTATAGATACAGCAGTTCCATCCTGAGGGACAAAATGTCGCTTTCATTGAGGAGTCTAAATAACCATATGTTTGACACCAAATAGATGTAGTTTACAATTTGCTGAGGTGTCCTTTTCTCTCTCACCCTCGACCAAGTGTCAAAATAACCATATGTTAGACACCAAATAGCTGTAGTTTAAAATGTGCTGAGGTGTTGCTAAACAAACATTCCTTTCCATTCCTCCCTCACTCTCGACCTAGTGTCAAAATAACCATATGTTAGACACCAAATAGCTGTAGTTTAAAATGTGCTGAGGTGTGGTTAAACAAACATTCCTTTCCTTTCCTTTCTCACTCTCGACCAAATAAGGAAGTAAATGCTTGATTTAGCGACGCTCTCAACACATTTTACTTAAGGTTATATGGCGTCGGACATATGATTAAAGACCACACAGATATTGAGAGAGGAAACCCGCTGTCGCCACTTCGTGGGCTACTCTTTTTGATTAGCAGCAAGGGATCTTTTATATGCACCATCCCACAGACGAGATAACACATACCACGACCTTTGATATAGCCCAATGGACCCACCGACGGGGATCGATCCCAGACAGACCGCGCATCAACCGAACGCTTTACCACTTAGTTACGTCCCGTCCCCAACTCTCGACCAAGTGTCACAATAACCATATGTTAGACACCACATAGCCATAGTTTATAATGTCCTGAGGTGTCGTTAAACAAACATTTCTTTCCTTTCCTCTCTCACTCTCTACCAAGTGTCACAATAGCCATATGTTAGACACCAAATAGCTGTAGTTTATAATGTCCTGAGGTGTCGTTAAACAAACATTCCTTTCCTTTCCTCTCTCACTCTCAACCAAGTGTCACAATAACCATATGTTAGACACCACATAGCCGTAGTTTATAATGTCCTGAGGTGTTGTTAAACAAACATTCCTTTCCTTTCCTCTCTCACTCTCTACCAAGTGTCACAATAACCATATGTTAGACACCACATAGCCGTATTTTATAATGTCCTGAGGTGTTGTTAAACAAACATTCCTTTCCTTTCCTCTCACTCTCTACCAAGTGTCACAATAACCATATGTTAGACACCACATAGCCGTAGTTTATAATGTCCTGAGGTGTCGTTAAACAAACATTCCTTTCCTTTCCTGTCTCACTCTCGACCAAGTGTCAAAATAACCATATGTTAGACACCAAATAGCCTTAGTTTATAATGTCCTGAGGTGTCGTTAAACAAACATTCCTTTCCTTTCCTCTCTCACTCTTGACCAAGTGTCAAAATAACCATATGTTAGACACCAAATAGCCTTAGTTTAAAAATGTGCTGAAGTGTCGTTAAACAAATATTACTTTCCTTTGCTTAAAATGCTGCTATTTTATGATATAACCGGTTTGTCGGCCTGATAAAGACATATATAATGCTAGGTCAGGTCCATCGACTCGCACGACTACATACGAATGCAAATTTTCCATGAGTTTAGTTAATTTTACTATACAACGAAAGACCGCTCAATGTGTGCGTGCGTGTGTGTGTGTGTGTACGTATAGATGTATGAATATATCTATATAGTATGGATGTATAGATGGATAGATGACTGTGTATGTATGCATGTATGAATATATGTTTGTGTGCGTGCGTGCAATGCATGTCTATGTCTGTCTATGTGTGCGTCTTTAACTGTTGAATTTTTGTGTTGATTTTGGTTGTGGATTCATTCATGCATCTACTTAATTTTACACTCAACAGCCGATGTATTTTTCGTGTTGGGGTGTCGCTAAACATTCATTCATTCACTCTGTGTGTGCATAATTATGTGTCTTTGTTTATTGTATGTGTATATGTGTGCGTATATATACGTCTATATGTATTTACATGTTTTACACCCATTCCCATAACCTAAAATCGAAATTCGTTTGACATCCAACAGTTTGCATCCCCTATACGTCATGTGAAATAAGCTTTGATAGGTGACAATGAATATTTTATATCACGCAGCACTTCGACATTTTGTGACATCCCTCCAACCAGGAAGTTGAACGATTATGCAGCGCTCTTTCGTTTTTCTTTTGTGCACCAGTGAGCAACTCACCTAACAGGAACAGATAACCCCGACATTCATCGGTGAATCGAAATGTGTGTGTGGGGGGGGGGGAGTGAGTGGTGGTTCACAGGCTTGTTTGTTTTAAAATTCATCATTCACAATATACAACACTAAATTGCTAAGAAACTGCGTCAGAAGGTGGCTTTATTTGAAACAGTTCCGAAGAGCATGCCCCAGAAGCTACCCACGGATTTCGATCCTTTAGGTGTTTTTAGAACTTAGTGACCTCCACCTTGACAAAATCCTTGATCCGTTCCCGAACATTCTACACGGTCTGATTAAACGAAAATTGTCCCTCATGTTCGTAGACACAGTTAGTAGTATACATTCTGTACGGGCTATTTGCATTATGCATCACGTTTCATGGACATAGTAGTTTATGCTGAGTGAAGGCAGCATTTCGTGAATGGGAGAAAAACAAAATGTTTGTGCGGGAGTAGCTGAGTTTAAGAAGTTTGTTTTGTTTAACGACACCACTTGAACACATTGATTTAATAATCATCGGCTATGGTAATTTTGACACAGTCATAAAGAGGAAACCCGCTACATTGTTTCATTAGTAGCAAGGGATCTGTTGTACGCACCATCCCATAGATAGGATAGTACACACCACGGCCTTTCATATACCAGTCGTGGTGCGCTGGTTGGAACGAGAAATAGCCCAACGGGCCTACCGACAGGGATCGATACCACACCGACCGCGCATTAGGCAAGCGCTTTACCACTGAGTTACGTCTCGCCCCTCGGTTTTTAGATGTCAAACATTTGGTGATTTGTTTTGGTAATTCGTAGTCTTCAAAGAAACCCGCTACATTTTTCCATTAGTAAAAAGGGATCTTTGATATGCATCATCCCACAGACAGGATGGCACATACCGTGGCCTTTGATATACCACTCGTGGTGCACTGGCTTGAATGAGAAATATGAGCCCACCGACGTGAATCAATCCCAGACCAACCTCGCATTAAACGATCGCTTTCTCATCTAGATACATTATGTTGTTATTGTGTTCTTTTTCTGATCGTTCGACACCATGGCGACGTCATCCAGCTAGTAAAGAAAGAAAGAAATGTTTTATTTAACGACGCACTCAACACATTTTATTTACGGTTATATGGCGTCAAACATATGGTTACGGTCCACACAGATAATGAGAGAGGAAACCCGCTGTAACCACTTCATGGGCTACTCTTATCGATTTGCAACAAGGGATCTTTTATATGCACCATCCCACAGACAGAGTAGTACATACCACGGCCTTTGATACACCAGTCGTGGTGCACTGGCTGGGACGAGAAATACCCCAAACGGGCCCACCGACGGGGATCGATCCCACACGAACCGTGCATCGAGCGAACGCTGTACCACGGGGCTACGTCCCGCCCCCTGCGTTTAAGATACTGGCAGTATATATGTATATGGGACAATGTTGTAAAGTTCAGTCCATAGCCAAATGAGGGGACAAATAAAAGGAATAAAACTAAAAGTTTATTTTGTTCAACGGCAC
Source organism: Gigantopelta aegis (assembly GCF_016097555.1). NCBI lineage: Eukaryota > Metazoa > Mollusca > Gastropoda > Neomphalida > Peltospiridae > Gigantopelta > Gigantopelta aegis. Next base: position 13,404,798 of record NC_054711.1, on the reverse strand, counting down.
TACTAGAGCAAATAGACTTAGTATTCATCGGCTATTGGATGTCAAATATTTTGTAATTTGTTTTGTTAATTCGTAGTCTTAAAAGAAAAAAGAAAAGAAAGAAATGTTTTATTTAACGACGCACTCGACACATTTTATTTACGGTTATATGGCGTCAGACATATGGTTAAGGACCACACAGATTTTGAGAGGAAACCCGTTATCGCCAGTTCATGGGCTACTCTTTCCGATTAGCAGCAAGGGATCTTTTATTTGCACTTCCCACAGGCAGGATAGCACAAACCATGGCCTTTGTTGAACCAGTTATGGATCACTGGTCGGTGCAAGTGGTTTACACCTACCGATTGAGCCTTGCGGAGCACTCACTCAGGGCTTGGAGTCGGTATCTGGATTAAAAACCCAGGGCCTCGACCGGGATCCGAACCCAGTACCTACCAGCATGTAGACCGATGGCCTAACGACGACGCTACCAAGGCCTGTCTTAAAAGAAACCCGCTACATTTCTTCCATTAGTAATAAGGGATCTTGATAAACATCATCCCACAGATACCGCGGCCTTTGATATACCCGTCGTGGCGCTCTGGCTTGAATGAGAAATACTCCAATGAGCTCACCCACGTGCATCGATCCCAGACCGACCTCGCGTAAAACGATCGCTTTAACACCGCGCTAGGTCCCGCCCTCTAGATAAATTACACGTATGTTGTTATTGTGTTCTTTTTCTGATCGTTCGACACCATGGCGACGCCATCCAGCTAGTACGATGTCTTTATGCTTGGCGCACACCTACCGATTAACGCCACCTCGACCGTCGAGTCGGCAGTAGTCTCACAATGTGCACCTACACACACCAGGCGACACAACAGTATAATACGGGAAAAAACTGGAGATTAGACGCGACTGTTGGAACCTTGCCCTTCCGATTAACGCCGATACGAATGTCGAGTGGGCGTTAATCGGTAGATGTGCCAAGCATTTTACATTCTTTAGTGTAAAGATACGTTCGTGCTGGTGGTGTGAGTTGGTAGAGGGGAGACATTAATATTTTTTTATGTTCTAACATGTTTTATAGAAACACTATTGCTCTGTACTTTTTGCTTCAGAAGGTCAATAGCCTCTTCTCAAAGAACTAAACCACCAGATACTTAATGGTATTTATTCAATTCTGTTGTATACTAAAAAAAAAAAAAAAAATGCCGTCAAAAGACACAAAAACACTAGACGAATCTGGCTGATTATCGAGGGTGACCCCAAAATCTATTCTTTAATCATTTCAGTGCAAAACTTACATCGTTCCCATTGCTCAATTTTGGTAGATTTTTGATCTGTTATCTCGATTACCTGGAATTAATAAAATTCACAAAATGTCCCTCTATATATTGACTCGTCTAAATGTTATCATGCAGGCTGAAATGACAAAACCTAACAATGCTAAACCAGTCAAACATTTGGAGAAATGTGTACGTTATTGCAACTGGTTCCTAAAAAAAGGACACGATTTTCTTTGTTTGTGGGTGCTTGTTTTGTTGTTGTTGCTTTTTTTCTTGCTTTTTTGAGGGGAGGGGGTGTTTCTAACATTGTTTTAGTTTTTTCTTAGTTTATTTATTTGTTTGTTTTTGCTAGTGTTGTTGTTGTTATTGCTAGTTTTAATGCTAAACCGACTAACAGAATATATATCGTCGATGTTTTGCCACATCTTTCAATCATCAGGGATTCGCAAATCGCAAATTTCTAAAACAAATGCAATCTACTTCAGCAATGTATTGACAGTGAGTCTAGTAGGGACAACATAATACAGTTCCGTGACCAATGTTACAGTTCCGTGACCAATGTACCAATGTGACCAATGTACGGGAACAAGGGTTTGAAAGTGTTTTTCATATCTTCTTAAGATGGCCACCAAAATGGTCAAAATTAAGATGGCCACCAAAATGGTCAAAACAAGTGTTTTTCAGCTTCTGCTTTTCGTATGAAGATGATTTTGATGTTCAGATATATGAACATAATCTACAGTTGGGAAGAATATCGTCATCATCAGTGATGATAAAAAAAATGCACATTATACTAACTATTGTGTAAAAGTTACAAATAGACCATAACATATCATCAGGTATCATTACAATCAGTAACGTATTATATTGAGAAATAACATCTAAATATCTACCATAATACTTTAAGACTCAGGGGTCCTTGAACGTTTTATTTGCAATCAAACATCTATGCCTGAATAGCATGTCATTGTTTGAAATCGACACATATTGAAAATGCACAAATATTCATCTCAGTAGGTAATACGTAAACATTAAAAACCGGAGCTAAAACATTGCTGCTCGATATATTGGAACATTGACTATTAAAAAAGGTGAACTCATCCGTTTTGATATACAGCTTAGTTTTGGGGACAGTGTTACTTTTAATCTATATGCATAGATTGAGTTTGAAACTGGCTTGGTATTAACACAGTGTAGTCTTTCTTTGTTTTATTATTTTCTGATGCATGTAAATGAACGAACCGAATAAACGTCAGACGTTGGTGATGTAGTTTCTATTTTGTTTCCAACATGAAGCATCGTTTACTAGTTAACAACATGGTAATACAGATAATATATCAGTCTCAGCTCTTCGGTGAATGACACACAGGTCTCCAGATAGAGTTGACATTACGACTGAAAACATCACGGGTCCTCCATGAATCTCCCCTTGTGTCTGTCGTTCATGGGTAAATTATTTTTTATTAATAACACGCGTACTAAACACATACCCATGTAATATATCGTTGTTGTGGTGTACTCTTTGAAACGCCCGCAATACCCGTGAAACAAACTTTGATTGCTCGTAACATATATAATTAGTGCTTGACACTAATTGGTCTGATTAACAGCCAAGTAAAAAAAAAAAACAAAAAAAAACAACAACAACCAAACAAACAACAACAAAAAAAAACACCCACGTCAGATTAACAATTAGCTAATTATATTCAATGTACATGCAAATATAAATATATAGAGGATTCGTCACGAGCGTTTTTTTTTACTATGGAACATATTAACAGTCTATGTTAATCAGTATTTTTCGAGGCTCTGTCGAGACAAATGCCGTTTAACTAGACGAGGTTGATATTTTCAATATTAAAAAGCACGTGTAGCGAATTCTATTTATCTTATAACACTTCTAAAATAAAAATTTCATTGATATTTAGTAAATTACAGTACTAAAGTCACCTTCATCGGTAATATGACGTTATCACAATTAACACACATTACTTTGACGTAACGCTCTTTAACTAAGTCTTATGAACACATTACGCTCAGGTATACATGTCTTAATAGTTTGTAAACAAATGACCCATTCACAGCAACACATTATTCCGAGAGACGTAATTTGCATATACATGTACCTTTAAATTTGCATACCATTATTAACCGGGTTAATACACTAAATTATCACATGGGTTTATGACACGTATAGCATGGGTAAGTTATAGAATAAATAAACTGTATTGTTATAAAGATGAAATTTTAGCACTGTATCTGCAGTGGTTAATGTTTTATGTCCACCTTTGGTGGGTAAATCAGTGGTGTTTAATATTTTATCGTGCTAGCTGTTATTAAATAATATAAAATCGACATTATAGCGGATAGTGAAGTTAAACCTTTCAGTCAGAGTATTTTGTTTTGATTGATCTGACTAGTTAAAACCTACACAAGGCAGGGTTTCCAAGGGATAATGATGAAAAAAAAAGATAACACCGGGAAGGAAGAAGTGCTTTATTTAATACTCTTCATATCGTTTATGTATATATATATATATATATATATATATATATAAACAGAAGATAAACACGGACGGTCATGTTAAAATCTGCCTACGTTGCATAGAAAAATAAATAAATTTAGCTAACTGTAGTGTCTCACATTTGGATTTTAATGATAACAAATTGATAGGTTTATTAATCGAAGGCCATGCACAATAATATTTCTTTAAATACTTAGTTCGTAGGTCTCTGTAACATGGACGTACAAGCAAAAAAGTGATATTCATTCTCTATAGTATTCATATTACAAACTGAACAGATTCTTTGTTCTCTTGGAATATTTTCAAATGTAACATTTTCCATATTAATATTTAACACACCACATAAAAAATTAAGCAATGAAATACGAAACTTCAATATATAAATATTATCCAAGTAATTTTCAAAAATATAATCTTTTTTATAATGTCAGTACATTGATAGACGTGAGAACGTAGATAACTTCGCTTTATAAGAAAAACATAACAAATTACATTTACTTATAAATTAGCACAATATGCTTTTAAATATTTTAGAAGTTTAAATGTTTGGAGTGTCTCGTGGGCTGTTTCACCGGATTCTGTACTTTCTAACATTTGTATATATACATATATTTATATTATATTATTTATGATCGTGATGTCTTCATGATGACTGATATGCTTTAATTGTTTTTTAAAGTGTCAAATGACAATATACATAACATTATACAAAACAGACATACATTTTATTGCCACCTAGCCTAAATAGACTTATTGGGCACCTCAATCATTTTATTATATGAAACTTAAAAGTAATGTTACGATGTAAAGCTATAGAGAAAACAAAATAACAAAACAAATTATATATCTATGTATGTAATACATTACTTATAATAATGTAACTGCTGCTAATAGTCATATATTAACATCTACTATAATGGCAAAAATAGATACATTTAAAAAGATAAAATGGAACTTCAAACTGTTATATCTCTAAAAATCTTATTATAATATTTAAAACATTTAAAACAATTAAAAAAATATATATATAATAATAAAAAAGATGAACAAAAGATTATAAATACGCTACAATACTAATTAATTAGTATTTACAGATGAAACAAAAAATGCATTTGTATTTAATTAAGAAAGATTTTATGCCTTTGGGGCATATTAAATATGGTACGAACAACTAAAGATTGTGTGTCATCATTCATTATTGACACTAGTTCTTCATTTAAAGAAAGTGTCATAATGTTCACGTGAGGAATGCATATGTACAGTTAAAACATATCTAATATCTTCGTCTATTGGGCAATACAATAAAAGTGCAATTAATCTTCACAAAATAAACAGACACGATATGTTAAAGTCGCACGCCCTAGTTTCAGCCCGCGAAAATTAATTCTAATATTGGTTAATCTACAAACCTGTAACACACTTAGATCACGTTATTATAAAATAGAGTGAAAAAGCAGGTTTTATATCGATAAATAACATGGGAATCCCCGTGACATAACAATTACTTGAAATAATTTTAAAAGTTAGTATTCTGATGTCACCGGTAGATGTCTCTCGAAGCACAGAAATACCTACGTCACGACAAATTTCCCAGAGTGCACACAGACTTAGGGTTCGTTCCTTTCACCTCTCCTGAACATGTTCCAACTGTTCTGTCCTGGACAGCGAAAGGAATGAGTTTGGAACAGGAAGTTACTTCACCAACATGGATGCTTCTGTTGAGGAAGGGGCTGCTGCAGTAATCATGATACTTGAATCGAAATAAGACAACACTGATAGTCCGTCACTGACCATGTTGACTATATTACAGTGTTTGAAATAATAAATTATATATATTTTGTATAAACCGCAATTAGCCTACATTTGCTATTCGGCACCGGGTACTAGTGCCTGACCTATTGTTATTAGCAATTATATGCACCGTTTATTATTGGTGGTGGTGGTGGTCGTAGTAGTAGTAGTAGTAGTAGTAGTAGTAGTAGTAGTAGTACAGACCGTAGGAACAAGGGGTGGGGAGGCACTTCCCCTTCCCAGGACGAAAATGTACGGTATTTTTTTTTTTTTGCTACTCTATTTAAATAAAGGTAACAATATAGCTTGTGCCCCTCACCCCCCCCCCCCCCCCCCCCCCCCCAAGGTTGTATCCCCTCTCCAGATATCGTAAGACTTAGCAAAATTATTGGTTTTGAGATACTTACTTGTCTGAACTTCATTGTCTGAACTTCATTGTTAATGAAAATGTTCACAAACTGTTAAGAAAAATCTCACAAATGAACGACAAGCAAACAACAACAAATCGGATGTTGATTGCGCGAACCGTGGACGAGAAAAATAACCGAACGGAGTTGGAAGCATAACGCAGTTAGGGACGTTGACGATATTGTTATTTCCAAAACACTTTTACTTTTCGTCTTACGTGAAACCAAACAGAAATTATTTACAAAAACAATTTTGTAGGAGGATGGGACCTCACAAAGCAGACTACAACAAATCTGAACCATGCACGACACAAACTATCTAAATTTGAAGCACAACAGATTTCACGGCGAAACATCACTGTGTCCTCACGCATTCGTTTCAAGTATTCAACATAAAATAAACGCTTTAAATTGCAGACTACAGTCAATCAAAACAATGATGTCGCCTGTTGGACTGGTGGTTATATTGTTTAACTAGTACTTGTGATTTTTTTACTCGCATTTGGCTAGCTAATTAGTAATTTCTGGCTGCACCACGTCAGCGACTGACACAGGCGGAGTAAGTCCTGGACAGTGTGCCCATTCACTCCATTGCTGGAATGATAACGGTCACGTGGTATACCAACTTCTGTGACGTTGAAACGGGAAGATCCCCTCTAAAAATAGATTAGACATTGTCTGCTCAACGTTTTTTTTCTCAGACGCGCATGCGTTTTTAAGAAACGCGAAAAATGCATTTTGTGGTATTACAAACACCAGGATTACCTGGATTATCAACAACAAAAAACCCACTTCAGGTGAATGGAAATGTATATTCTAAATAATAACATGTAAGTAAAGTGCAATTTTATTTGTGAAAAAATGGGTTTAATAGCGAAAAACAACGATGTAATGTTTAACAACTAGGGCGTGTCCCTTTAAAGAAATCGGAGACCTGATTTATCTTCCCGTTTCAACAGACCAAGGGAGAGTACAAGCTCTAAATTTTTATTACATTCTATTGTATGGTCTTGGATTTAATACGTGTGTATATATGTCAGGACACATGTCGTTTTTTTGTTGTTGTTACCACATGACACAATAATAAAACAACTTGGCTTCGTCTTCTACTACTACTACTACTACTACTACTACTACTACTACTACTACTACTACTACTACTACTACTACTACTACTACTACTACTACTACTACTACTACTACTACTACTACCACTACTACTACCACTACCACTACCACTACTACTACTACTACTACTACTGCTATCATTTGCCTTAAAAACAGGAACTCATTATGACTGGATTGTCAAATTAATAAAACACATGGGGATGAAGCCGCACATTCACATAAAAGCATCTATCTTGTTTACTTTTGATATAAAAACACCTGAATGAATACAGTGTTCCAGCTGGCAATAAATAGAAGGGCGTTAGCTGCATCCTTCCACAGGTTTATGCCGCCCTGCTGTTTGTTGCCATCATGACCCGGGTTATCGTCACCCTGTCATAATTCTTTGCCGCACAATAATGAAATGAAATCATTTAAAATTTTGCTTTCCACTTAAAGCGTGTACACTGGTCTGAATTATCAACTAAGATACATAATTCGGTCACACGTGTGAAAGTCCACCAACAGTACCATTTTTTCAATTTCAATTTCTGTATTGACTTTGGGCTGAAAGAATTACTGTATTCTGTTAGTCTCGTTAAGACTGCAGGCGGGCAGCTATGCTTACACTCACAACCACAAATCACGTAACTAATTAAGAAAACACCTATTTGAAGGTGGTCGATCAAGATAAATTTGTTTCTCTCAAAATTGTGTAATTTAATAAAAACATAACTGCAAACACTTGGTAATAATATCGAGTGTCAAAAATTAAATGAAATTAGCAACTTGCGTAAATATTACATGAAGATATCAGTTTCTTTATTACTTTATTTGTCTGTTTCTTTCTTTCTTTCATTACTTCTTCTTTAATTGATAAATCTATATAAATGTAGAGATATTACAAGCAGTAAAATAATAAGCACTGTAAAACAATTTAGCTAAATTCATGAATATAATTATTCAAGTATTTAAACGCCCATAACAACAATACCCCAAAACAACCCAAAATTACAATACTTTAACCAGTTATGAAACTAAGGGTCAACATACAATTATATTTGATGTATTTTAAAAGGTATTCTATTATTTTACATCTTTAGAGTTAATTTATGAAACTTTAATTTTTCACATCTAATTATACACGTTTATAAAAGTTGAAATGCACTAAATATTTTATATCAACAGTATATTGAAATGCACTAAATATTTATATCTATATATTGTAATATCAATAATTGTACACAGTTATAACTGAAATATTCTATATCTACTCTGTTACATCACGGAAGGTTACTATATTGTTAATACACTCATCTCTATAATGTAATTTCATGTATTTGTGTTGATAATACACACATCTTTATAATGTAATGTCATAATTTTATACCAAGCAATGTATTCCTATTATTTGTACCCACTTGTAAACCATCTTGTCAAAATCAGATTATGTATGTTCCCCTTACGCCGTTGCATAATGGTCTGGGTGTAATAAAGTTCTGTACTGTTCTGTTCTCGAAATCGTGACATTTCTAAGTAATCGTAATCGATTACATTCGTTTCACAATTCGTGAATTATTTTTTTTCACACATCACTCGTCTACATAAAAAATCGTATTTGAAAACAAAAAAGAAAACATGAAATAGCCTGTTTTGCCTCTGTTGGGTTTTTGGTGATGACTTTTGTATAGTCCTGATAAAATCAATATTAATATTGTTTGTAAACTACTTGTATATGTGCCTTTGTATATATATATATATATATATATATATATATATATATATATATATATATATATATATATCACTACACAAATAAAAATAAATAATTATAAAACAATCAATATCTATACAATTGTTTCTTGTGTATTTTGGAATACCGAACACCTTTGTGTACGTCACACTCCCTCCGTAGAAGCATTCTGCATTCGCTCCTGCTAAGATAATAAATGTTGAATTATTAGTAATATTCCACTAAGGTTTTCATTCCCAACTGTCTAAAAAAAACCCTCATTTTCCGGTGAGTTGGATAAATCAATTGTTTTCGTATTTATTCGTTTGATCTTCATTAACATGGCCACCTCCACTACCAAAGTCTCCCTGTTGGGCTTCCGATTAATCACGTGGTGTCCGGGAATTAGCAAAATTGGCTGCGTGGAACCTCAGGAACTGCCATCTTGTCTATCGACGAATTCAAATTCTACAGCACTGAGGCCTGTAGGTTGCCTGAATGAGTTTGTTTATCACTAATCTAGCCGATACACGTCTGACTTCGCTCTATGAGTCTTCATGTGCCTACAATATATATTAAAATATCGTATGATTATCACTTACCCTCATTATTATAGGTACATTATCAAAGTTCGATGTGTTCTTGTTCACTAATTTCCCATATCTATTTTGCAGTAATATACATTTATAAATTGTAGCAAATGAAATTATTTGGATGGAAACTGTTGTGGACATGTACAATTTACTTTCCGCAAGAACGTTGAATAAAGCTGTTTAGGACACTGTGCACTTTTATATCTATTTAAACAAATACCAGTATATACCTTGTACAATTAATGATAAAATGTCAAAACCAAAGAATATTAAGATAATTTTTCACAAACATAACAACGAAAGAAAAAAAGAAAGAAATGTGTTATTTAACGACGCACTCAACACATTTTACTTACGGTTATATGGCGTCAGTCATATGGTTAAGGACCACACAGATATGGAGAGAGCATACCCGCTATCGCCATGGACTACTCTTTTCAATTAGCAGCAAGGAATCATTTATATGCACCATCCCACATACAGAATAGCACATACCACGGCCTTTGATATACCAGTAGTGGTGCACTGGCTGGAACGAGAAATAGCCCAATGGGATCACCGACTAGGATCGATCCCAGACCGACCATGCATCAAGAGAGCGCTTTACCACTGGGCTACGTCCCGCCCCAAACATAACAACGAAACCAAAACGAAAATAGGAACAAGTAGTCCGAGGAATTTAGTATCGCTTATCATAAGCTGAATAAATACATTGTTATAATCTGAACACAAATGTACAACATTGAATATATTTTAATCTGACCACAAATGTATTACATTTAATATATTTTAAATGTCTAAACAAAGATTGAGGTCAACGTTCAAAGATGCAACTACAAACCAAGTTTCAATGGTCTAGAATTTACAGTTTGTCATAAATTAATCTAAATGCAAAAAGTCAACGTTGGAGAACCGTCTCCGCCCTCATCGGAAAATTAATAAGTATAGGCCTATTTTGTTATTTGACTTCGACAATATGAGAATAAAATTACAATTGCTTACCAGACTAAAACGCTTGTCACTATGACCAACAGTACAAAAAGAATACCCGCCACGATGCCGAATGCGATGCCTAGAGAATCAGTTTTGTCAGTGACAGCTTGGGCTGTGAAAATAAAATAGTATATATATGTATTTATGTATGTATGTAATGAGAGAGACAGAGAGAGAGAGAGAGAGAGAGAGAGAGAGAGAGAGAGAGAGAGAGAGAGAGAGAGAGAGAGAGAGAGAGAGAGAGAGAGAGAGAGGATGCGTAACGAGTATTTTTTAATATGGAAAATATAAACCGAGGCTTTGTTAATCTGTATTTGTCCAGCCTTTGGGGAGACAAATACAGATTAACAGGCCGAGGTCGATATTAACCATATTAAAAAAATACGAGTGACGAATTCTATTTATCACATCACTGTCAATTTTGTTTATTTTCACTTAAATGATTATTAAACAAAACCCCAACACTCGGACGTAACAATTTGTTATGACGTATGGATACATGCAAATGTCAATCACTCAGCTGATAATCGGTTTGTCACTACACCTTGAAGGTTATCTATGTTTTCTGAAACTAGGTTAAAAGCGGACAATTTAATACTAATTTAACAGTTTTATATATAAACAATGAAATTATAATAAAATAACTGACAATAGCCAAATGTTTCAAAATATCTTTTCGCGGCATTTTGCCGAGTACTACGTCATTGTCAAACATAGGCCTACCTACGTCACTGACCTATTTAAGAGCTTCATCAAGTTCAGTCTGAGTCGGAATCACTGTCGAAAATGATTCTTCGTCGTTTTATTGGGGACAACAGGACATGTAGGCTGAGCCACATTTATTACGGTGTTGCCCCCACTGACATTGCCTCCAAAACATGGTGTTCACACCGCAGGAAATATTGATGATTTATGATTGTTTCGAATTTAAGTGTTGTCGGATTTCCTTCGAAGCGGAACACGCGGGAACCAATCTTGAGGATTCACTAGATGTAGATGGCGCTGGCAGAATGTGCGACAGTTCTTTGTCTTGGTCGTCATTTATATGGCAGTATGCATTAACTGAATGAATATGTTTGTGTCCTGATTTGATGAGCAAGAACGTGATTGGACCAGATATTTGCGTGCAGAGTGGTTCGCCAGGCGTTTAGTGGTACACATATTACCACTCGAACACATGTTTTTCATCAGTTGCTTCGATGTCTGTGGATCTACCGTATCAAGGTATTCAAGGTATTCTGGGAATGTTTACCTTTTATTTCCGTGTCAGTGTGGACGTCTTAGTAGGGTTTTGTGAAGTATATTAAGGCACCTTGTGTTCCAATATAAAGTGTGGTTGCAGCTGTCCATAAACGTGTGTTAGGGTGAAACAAATCTGAACAACAAAACCGTTATCCATAATCCATCCGTATCCATTCAGAATAGTAGAGACAAACAGCCATTTGGCAAAATAGTGGTAGATTTTATGAATCTCTATCTAGTGTCTAGTCTATAGCAGGACAGTCTCTCACGAGAAGTTCCTATAATGGACAATACATGTATAATTAGCATATCCCAGTTAAGTAATCAACTTATTGAATGAATTAATGAATGAATGTTTAACGACAAACCCAGTACGAAAAATACATCGGCTATAGGGTGTCAAACTATGGTTATCCGCTTATTGATCTGTCCATATCAGTAGTGATTTGATAATGTATTAATCAACTGAACTTGTATATATAAATTAACATACACACACACACACACACACACACACATACAGAAAACACACACTAGTAAGCTACAAAACAATTATTCGTTTTCATTACGCACTTTAAACATATCTAAAGCACAATATGTTTAAAGAACAATTTTAACGAAAGAAACACACGATTGTCAAAAGGTGATTTGTTTGTGTACCCCAACCCTCAGGCTTTATTGCTTCACTTTATCATCACACTTACCTTCAATACATGTAAATCCTGTCCACCCTGACAGACACCCACCACTGCAGTATCCCAGTTCATGATGACAGAGTTTATCCCCCTTGCAATGTCTGTCTGCACACACTGATTTACAAACTCACACCAAAATGATCTGCATCACAATATGAAATTACAAAATGGCGAGTCTTTTACAAAACATGCTGTTTATGTATTTTATAAATACAAACACATACAAAAACATAAGCACGCACGCACATATTATCTGTCTGCTAACCTTCATATCATTTATATATGTCCTATTAACCTTCATGTCGTGATGGCAGTGACGCACTCAACACATTTTACTTACGGTTATATGGCGTCAGTCATATGGTTAAGGACCACACAGATATGGAGAGAGCATACCCGCTATCGCCATGGACTACTCTTTTCAATTAGCAGCAAGGAATCATTTATATGCACCATCCCACATACAGAATAGCACATACCACGGCCTTTGATATACCAGTAGTGGTGCACTGGCTGGAACGAGAAATAGCCCAATGGGATCACCGACTAGGATCGATCCCAGACCGACCATGCATCAAGAGAGCGCTTTACCACTGGGCTACGTCCCGCCCCAAACATAACAACGAAACCAAAACGAAAATAGGAACAAGTAGTCCGAGGAATTTAGTATCGCTTATCATAAGCTGAATAAATACATTGTTATAATCTGAACACAAATGTACAACATTGAATATATTTTAATCTGACCACAAATGTATTACATTTAATATATTTTAAATGTCTAAACAAAGATTGAGGTCAACGTTCAAAGATGCAACTACAAACCAAGTTTCAATGGTCTAGAATTTACAGTTTGTCATAAATTAATCTAAATGCAAAAAGTCAACGTTGGAGAACCGTCTCCGCCCTCATCGGAAAATTAATAAGTATAGGCCTATTTTGTTATTTGACTTCGACAATATGAGAATAAAATTACAATTGCTTACCAGACTAAAACGCTTGTCACTATGACCAACAGTACAAAAAGAATACCCGCCACGATGCCGAATGCGATGCCTAGAGAATCAGTTTTGTCAGTGACAGCTTGGGCTGTGAAAATAAAATAGTATATATATGTATTTATGTATGTATATGAGTAATGAGAGAGACAGAGAGAGAGAGAGAGAGAGAGAGAGAGAGAGAGAGAGAGAGAGAGAGAGAGAGAGAGAGAGAGAGAGAGAGAGAGAGAGAGAGAGAGAGAGAGGATGCGTAACGAGTATTTTTTAATATGGAAAATATAAACCGAGGCTTTGTTAATCTGTATTTGTCCAGCCTTTGGGGAGACAAATACAGATTAACAGGCCGAGGTCGATATTAACCATATTAAAAAAATACGAGTGACGAATTCTATTTATCACATCACTGTCAATTTTGTTTATTTTCACTTAAATGATTATTAAACAAAACCCCAACACTCGGACGTAACAATTTGTTATGACGTATGGATACATGCAAATGTCAATCACTCAGCTGATAATCGGTTTGTCACTACACCTTGAAGGTTATCTATGTTTTCTGAAACTAGGTTAAAAGCGGACAATTTAATACTAATTTAACAGTTTTATATATAAACAATGAAATTATAATAAAATAACTGACAATAGCCAAATGTTTCAAAATATCTTTTCGCGGCATTTTGCCGAGTACTACGTCATTGTCAAACATAGGCCTACCTACGTCACTGACCTATTTAAGAGCTTCATCAAGTTCAGTCTGAGTCGGAATCACTGTCGAAAATGATTCTTCGTCGTTTTATTGGGGACAACAGGACATGTAGGCTGAGCCACATTTATTACGGTGTTGCCCCCACTGACATTGCCTCCAAACATGGTGTTCACACCGCAGGAAATATTGATGATTTATGATTGTTTCGAATTTAAGTGTTGTCGGATTTCCTTCGAAGCGGAACACGCGGGAACCAATCTTGAGGATTCACTAGATGTAGATGGCGCTGGCAGAATGTGCGACAGTTCTTTGTCTTGGTCGTCATTTATATGGCAGTATGCATTAACTGAATGAATATGTTTGTGTCCTGATTTGATGAGCAAGAACGTGATTGGACCAGATATTTGCGTGCAGAGTGGTTCGCCAGGCGTTTAGTGGTACACATATTACCACTCGAACACATGTTTTTCATCAGTTGCTTCGATGTCTGTGGATCTACCGTATCAAGGTATTCAAGGTATTCTGGGAATGTTTACCTTTTATTTCCGTGTCAGTGTGGACGTCTTAGTAGGGTTTTGTGAAGTATATTAAGCCATCTTGTGTTCCAATATAAAGTGTGGTTGCAGCTGTCCATAAACGTGTGTTAGGGTGAAAAAGATCTGAACAACAAAACCATTATCCATAATCCATCCGTATTCATTCACAATAGTAGAGACAAACAGCCACTTGGCAAAATAGTGGTTGATTTTATGAATCTCTATCTAGTGTCTCGTCTATAGCAAGACAGTCTCTCACGAGAAGTTCATATAATGGACAATACATGTATAATTAGCATATCCCAGTTAAGTAATCAACTTATTGAATGAATTAATGAATGAATGTTTAACGACAACCCAGTACGAAAAATACATCGGCTATAGGGTGTCAAACTATGGTTATCCGCTTATTGATCTGTCCATATCAGTAGTGATTTGATAATGTATTAATCAACTGAACTTGTATATATAAATTAACATACACACACACACACACACACACACACATACAGAAACACACACTAGTAAGCTACAAAACAATTATTCGTTTTCATTACGCACTTTAAACATATCTAAAGCACAATATGTTTAAAGAACAATTTTAACGAAAGAAACACACGATTGTCAAAAGGTGATTTGTTTGTGTACCCCAACCCTCAGGCTTTATTGCTTCACTTTATCATCACACTTACCTTCAATACATGTAAATCCTGTCCACCCTGACAGACACCCACCACTGCAGTATCCCAGTTCATGATGACAGAGTTTATCCCCCTTGCAATGTCTGTCTGCACACACTGATTTACAACTCACACCAAAATGATCTGCATCACAATATGAAATTACAAAATGGCGAGTCTTTTACAAAACATGCTGTTTATGTATTTTATAAATACAAACACATACAAAAACATAAGCACGCACGCACATATTATCTGTCTGCTAACCTTCATATCATTTATATATGTCCTATTAACCTTCATGTCGTGATGGCAGTGACACAATCCCATCAATGTGAGTTTGTTCATTTCTGGATGAAATGTATGGCAAACTTTTCTGTCAATGGCTTTCTCTATTTTTACACCGTTGTGTCATGCTTTTTTGTCAATACTCCTATGAATCTAAAATAAATTACACACAATCATATAATTAAATGTTTTAGTTTTTTTTAAATGTGTGTTTCCGTTTTGTCATACTAATGTAAGAGTGTGTGGCATCAGATATACTTTTCATGAGGTCTGACGTTTTGTGAGAGCCTTAAAAATCCCTGTGAAAAAAACGTGTTTAACAAGATCCCCAGCTGTCTTAAACTCATTTAATCATTATTAAAAAGAAAAAAATGCACACATTTCAAATAGATATGCTATGATGTAAATGGTTCTGCCACAACAGCTGTCAAGTCCGTCACTTCATCTAAAACGATGAACAAATGAACAACAGTTTCACCTAAGAGAGTTCAAAATATGAAAGAGCATCAGCCACCATTTTGGTTAGTAGATATAGCATCCAAAGGTCTACTATAACATGTTTTGAATGCGCCCAGTGCAGTATAACAGTAACACGTGGAAGTTGGTACGTCGGTATACTTACTGTCCGTACACGTATCACCTTGCCAACCAGCCCGACATGATCCATTGCAAGATCCCATCACGTGGTCACACGGTGCGTCGCCATCTTTGCAGTGTCTGTCATCACATGACAAACTGCAGTCTGGTCCATACTTCCCATCACAACCTTTAAGACATACAATGTACTGAACAGCACTGGAAACGGAGCAGTCGGATATGTAGCTAGATATGAGAAGAAGAAAATAATACATTTGTCTGATTTTTTATAAATGGATGTATATTGGTTAGCAGGAAAGAAGGCCAAAATGGATTACAAGAGTTAAGCGGCCCTCACATATCGGTCGCGGCGCCCGCGCGACTCCTAAAACAGGCCAAAAAGAGCATTTTAGCGAGGTGTCCGGCCGGACGCTACCCGATTTCTACGGGCTCCGCTGCGATTTTTAGGGGTCGCCCTAACTCCGCGGGCATGAAAACCTAACTCCCAAATCTTCGATTTTCCAAGAGCGATGTTAGGTCGTGGCAATCCCGTAGATATGTCGCTAGGGCCCCGCCCGGCGGCATGATGGAAACCGATCGGTGATTTGGCGGCCGCCTGAAGATTTTGACGAAAATTATTGGGAAAAAAATCCACCGGGCGCCGTGGGATTTCCACGGGCTCCTCACGGCCACCCTACGATAGCCTCACGGCCCCCTCACGGATCCCGGGCGATTTGTACAACATCGACCGGCCCCCCTACCCCGGCGGCTTCTAAACGGCCCCCACAACTTTATACAACGCATATATATATATATATACTCGAGGCGCGGACGCCGGGGGGAAGCCAGACTTCAATCGCCAGTCGCCTGGCCGGGCTCCGCCAGGGCATCTACCGACTTGTTCTTTGATCAGCCGGCGCCCGCCAGATTATCTAACGGCGTCCGGCCAACGACCTGGCGGCCGCACTGTCTCCACTGCGATCCAATGTTCAAAAGGCACCGCCCGGGCCCCGTCTAATATGTGAGGGCACCTTTGGCGGATCCAGCTTTTCTGATGAGGGGGGGGGGGGGGGGGGGGGTCCAAGACAAAAAGGGCACCATAACATTATGAAAAGGCACTATTGAAAAATTACACACGGTTCACATGGACCATAATATAATAGTGCTACAACAGGGACGCTGGCAGACGTATTCTACAGTGTTCTATACATTGACAGAATAAATAAATTTGTAAAAAACCTTAAAATGCTAAATAAAAGGGGCACTTCTCAAATTTGAGGGGGGGGGGTCCCCCCCCCCTAGATCCGCCCCAGGACACACGTCGCAGACATGAAATTCGCCCGATTCATCCACGGGCTCTAAATCCCCCTCGGACTCCTGCGATTAGAAAAATTGTGCGGACGCCGGCTGATATGCGAGGACCCTTTATTGTGTGCTTTAAGACAACCGCACACATGTGTTAGCAATAACAACTGGAAATTAGGTGGTGCTTTTTCGCACTGAAATCGGTTTATATATTTCTCTAGTTTTGGTTTATGCTACTCCATTATTTCAGTCCTGACATTAAGTTCTGTGTTGAATACACGTTATTGTTTTTACGCATTGACTCGAATATAATTCATAAATAAAAGTTTCTAAATGTTGTGGAACCGCAACCCTTGATGTCCACTTATTGCTGAATATACCGGTACAGTCGATCCCCATCCATCCATTCTGGCACGGGCCCTCACAGGAACCAGTCACACGGTTACAACTGGTCGTACTCTCTTTGCAGCGTCTTTGTGTACACTTGAATGTACAGTCAGCGCCATATGTATGACTGTCACATGCTGAAATATGGTAAACATGTATTAACAGATTGCTATTCAAGAAATCATAGCATAAAGTTGTGCGTAGGTTGTGTTTAATTTCTTCTTATAGACGAGTCACTAGATAGAGATTTATGGAATCTACCACAATTTTACCAAATGCCCATTCAACTCTGAATTGTACAGAGATACGGCCATGATTACTGTTTTATCGTTCATTGTCCTATTTCCGGGTCCTATAATACAAATCAACGGATATTATATATATGTATGTGCGTGCTTGTTTGTGTGTGTGTGTGTGTGTGTGTGTGTGTGTGTGTGTGTGTGTGTGTGTCTATCTGTGTGTTTGTTTGTGTGTGTGTCTGTGTGTGTGTGTGTGTGTATGTGTGTGTGTGTGTGTGTGTGTGTGTGTTTGTTCTTGCCTAATGCCACCACTAGAGCACATTGATCAATTAATCATCGATCATAGGATACAAACCAGTTTGGTAATTCTCAAAAAAAGAAATCTTCATAAGAAATGTGCTACATTAAATCAACGGATATTATATATATGTATGTGGGTTTGTTTGTGTTTTTGTGTGTGTGTGTGTATGTCTGTGTGTTTGTGTGTGTATGTGTATGTGTGTATGTGTGTATTTATGTTTGTGTGTGTGTGTGTGTGTGTGTTTGTGTGTGTGTTTGTGTTTGTGTGTTTTTGTGTTTGTGTTTGTGTGTGTGTGTGTGTGTGTGTGTGTGTTTATGTGTGTTTGTATGTGTGTTTGTGTGTGTGTTTGTGTATCTGTGTCTGTGTGTGTGTTTGTCTGTCTGTGTTTGTCTGTCTGTGTGTATGTATGTGTGTGTGTGTGTGTGTGTGTGTGTGTGTGTACTACAAAACCGTAATCCGGGATGAAGACCATATCTCGGCACACTGCAGAGTAAAATGAGCACTTGGCAAAATGAGTTGTCGATTCCATGAATCCCTATTGCAATTCCCAAGATAGGATAGCATCCATCTGAGCAACAAAACCGTAATGCATTGTCAGGGCCATCTCTGCAAAATACAGAGTCAAATGGGCATTTGTCAAAGTAGTCCTTCATTCCTTGAATCTATCTAGTGCCTGACCGGTGGCGTAGTGGTTAGGCCATCGGTCTACAGGCTGGTAGGTACTGGGTTCTGATCCCAGTCGAGGCATGGGATTTTTAATCCAGATACCGACTCCAAACCCTGAGTGAGTGCTCCGCAAGGCTCAGTGGGTAGGTGTAAACCACTTGCACCGACCAGTGATCCATAAATGATTCAACAACGGCCATGGTTTGTGCTATCCTGCCTGTGGGAAGCGCAAATAAAAGATCCCTTGCTGCCAATCGGAAAGAGTAGCCCATGTAGTGGCGACAGCGGGTTTCCTCTCAAAATCTGTGTGGTCCTTAACCATATGCCTGACGCCATATAACCGTAAATAAAATGTGTTGAGTGCGTCGTTGAATAAAACATTTATTTCTATCTAGTGCCTTGTCTATAGGAGGACAGCCAATTTTAAGGAATAAACACGGTCTTTGATATGTACCAGTCATGGGGCACTGAATGACACAGGGAAAACCCAATGTATCTGACGATGCGGTTCGATCCTATATACCTAAGTATCTCAGGCAAATACTTAATGGAATGACCCTAAAATGGAGTTGACGAAATAATATTTATTATGGAAGTAATGCTATTATACGTTAATAAAAAAAATAATAAGACTTACACATATTATACTATAATATTTAAAAGCACCAAGTGGCACCTATTTCACCCATTCACATGGATCTGAACCTACTGTACCGATTTGCAGTTTACTGATCTGTGGTATTAATACCATCGATAAGGTATTATTATGTATTAAACTGGATGCAAATCTAAATCACCCACTTAACCTATTATAATAGTATGACTGTGCTATTATGCATTTGAGGTTATTATTACTGTTCAGTTAGATTAAAAGGGCCAGTCACAAGTCGCTTATTGATCATAAATACAAATTAGAACACATTTACTAATACAGGGAGGTATGGTCATGAATATGGAAAATATCAACCGAGTCTACGTTAATCAGTATTTTTTAGAAGCCAGACAAGGTTCATATTTTACTAATAACATTTTCTTTCAATAGTTAGTACATCACAGTAGTAAATTCGCCTCCATCGGTAATATTACACCATCACGATTAGCACAAATTAGTCTGACGTCACACATTTTAACGAAATCTTATGAAACGGTGACGGTGACGCTCAAGTATACAGGTATTGCATATATCTTTAAATTTGCATACTATTTTTACACAGATTACTACACTAAAGTATATCATGGGTTTATCACATAGATATCATGGGTAAGTTATAGGATATATAGTTTTATAAGTCTAATTATTGGGATATCTAATAAGGATAACGACATGTTAATGAGTGAATTCACAGATGCTGGAAGCTCCATCTTGTCGAGTTCGGTGCATACGTGATGACCTTTCTATGTTAATGATAACCACAGTTTGTACCAAACCATAGAAAATTACAATTTTTCATATTGTTTTTTATGCAAAGCTTATAGTTGTTTGGTATCAATTAATTTGAAGTTATGTGTGGATGTTAAAGTAAAATTAAATCAGGGGCGGCGCAGACGGTATGGTCAGCAATTTTTAAATGTGTGTGTTATATTTGATGTATCTGTGAAAATGTCCTTCACAAGCAAAATTGGAAAGGAGTCTGACAACCTCGAACTGTACCACTATTTCTTAATAAAGTGCCGCCACTGTAAATATTGCAATATGTCACTTGCAACTTGGACAATTCTGCTTTATATGCAACATAAAACAATATCAGTGTGTAATGGAATACACATTAACTATTAAAAATAAAATAATTACATAATTGTCAAATAATATTTATAATATATATGTTTGATTACTTACGAATATTACAACTTGGACTCGTCCATCCCGGCTGACAGCCATCTAGGCATGTTCCATTTTGAGCATCACAAGATGAGTTGTCTCCTTTACAGTGTCGTTCACTGCACTTTGACTGACATCCGGGTCCAAAAGTACCACCTTGACATTCTGCAGACATATACATACAGCAGCGTGTTATTATAACCTATAGAGTAGTAGTTCAGTTTAATATTAAATTTAATGGCACTATCCTGAGCGTTTAGTCAATGTCAATACTTCCGTTTATTACAATCAAGATAATAAACCCACATCCTGCTTCTTCCTTTTAACATAAGCGTACGGGCTCTCATTTGTGTTTTCCAAACTTTTCCTCTTGTCTGGTGTTCTAAAATGTTATTGGTATGTGTATCTGGCCATTTTTAATGGATGTGCTTAACTTAGCGTTTAGTTACTGTTTTTAGTTTACACATAATAATAAATTTATATTTTAATATTTTAAATTAATATAAAGATCTTATGAAATTGCGATATATGTATTTTAACAAGTTTTCTTCATAATCATTGTCGTATTTATATTATTATGTTCGGTTTTTTTCTTTTCTCTTCATTCACTAATCAATTGGAAACAAAAACGTCCTCACACCATGCAAAACCATAACCCGTAGATCCATGGATGGGCTAGTCATTATTTCATTTTAAGTCGTGGAATCAAAACTGATCTACATAATGCTTCAATTTTTTTAGGGGACCGTTAAAATCGACGTCCAAATTGCTTAAACCGTTAGAAAGACTCAAATAAAATTATTTTCATTACGAAATAGCCCCACTACTTTTATGTAGATTAGATTACTAATTAAACAAACAAAGCCATAGATCCATTTAACGAACCCCCTTTCTCTTCTGGAAAATCATACTGTGTACATCCATAGAGCAGCATAATACATGTAGTTTAATAATTCATATTTAATACTTTGAATCACCAACCAGTTGTGCAGTCAGGTAACTCCCAGCCAGTTTGACAACCACCTGTACAGTTTCCATAAAACATGTCACAGTCCTTACTACCAAGACAGTGTCTGGCATCACACGACATGTTACAATTAAAACTGTAGGTGTCCTGACATGCTGAAAATAAATAAAGCAGACGTAAATGAAAATGCAATAACTATCTCAAGACATGCTGGAAAATCTTACATGTTTTCATTGAAGTGTGACACACACACGCACGCACGCACACTCGCGTATCATGGAAATAGTCTATTAGACACCTTTACTGCTACAAACTGTTGCTAATGTAACCTATTAACAAACATTATGAACAACACACTAGCAGCTGAGTTGCGTTGCAGATCCGCGTCATCCCGGCTGAAATATGAAATGACAACATAGGCGTCTAGCAGCTTGTGAATACATTATGATAAACAAATGAGAGTTGATATCCCTGCATTGTATTCTAGACATCTGCTAACGACTAAAAGACATCTTACACTAACTGAAGGTACGTTCTACACCTAGTGATCTGCTAACGACTCGACTAAAGGAAAGCTTACACTAGGTGAAGGTATGATCGACAACTGTATACTGATCCAGAGACTTTTACTTTTTATGGATGACTCATTTTTTTTTTACTGTCAAAATTATAAACATATAAAGCATTGTGTTATTAACGTCATGCTGTATTGGTTAGTCTTTAATCTTCCATTCTGAGTCTGTGGCGGGAGTTAACTAAGTCGGTTGAGTGCTCGCTTGAGGTGTTTTTTCCCACCCTGAGTCTGACGCTGCTAAAAACTATATATGCCTATGTTTTATATTAAGGGTCACCATGTCGTAAATAATCGTTTTACGGTACTGATATGCATAAACTAGATCATACAAACCATTAAAATAATGTTGATATGCAGATATTTACAACAGAAACAGAAAGTATAGGTTAGCCTCACTTGTCTTACAGTCTGGATTCATCCATCCTACTGTACATCCACCAAGACACCGTCCGGTGATGACGTCACACGTTGACGCTCCATTACAATGTCTAGTGGAACAGTCTTCAGTACATAGTTCACCATAGTGAGTTGAATCACAAACTGGAAATATATCATACTACATGAATGACATTTCACAACGAATGAAGTAATTGAGCATTTGATGATGGTTTATTTTGTTCACAAGACAACCACTGTATGTATTAACTGATTAAAGTGACTCTATAAATACATTTACGAGTCATATACATAGTTACTGCACACGTTTGATGTTTCCTCTTTAAATACTATTTTTCTTTAATGTATTACCTTTTCAAAATTATTATTATTTACAGCTGATAGTTCCGTGTGTTATAAAGCAATGTATCGCTTGTCACGTGACCTGTCTGGGTCGACTTGTTATATACACAATACAGGTTTATTTTGGAATTATGACTTTAAAAACTATTTTGGCACGTAAAAATATTGAAATTCACAAGAATGAAGTCATGAATTTTGCTAAATGTTTCGTTCATTAGTTTGAACATTATATCAAAATTCAGGAATACAGATGATTTATTCATTCTTTTTGTTGAGATGCTGAACATTTAAGAATAAATCCATAAACTCACAAAAACAAAAAACAAAAACAACCCCATACAAACAAAAAACATAAACATATCCCCCCAGACACCAAAAAAATCACAACAACAAACAAACAACACCACCACCCAAAACACCCCCAAAACAACAACAACAACAACAAACAAAACAACAACGAACGCCGGTGGAGGTCCTCATTCTTACCTTCACGAGATAAAGCCAATAACCTACGCCATTAATCTGGTCGGTCTGGGATCGATCCCAGTTAGTGGGTCAATTGGGATATGTCTAGTTCCAGCCGGTGCAACATAACTGGTGTAACGAAGGCAGTGGTATGTACTAGCCTGTACTACCCTGTATGTGGGATAGTACATACACAATATCCATTGTTTCCTTTCTAAGACTATATGTCAGAATTGCCAAATGTTTGACTTCCAATAGCCGATGATTTATAAACCAATGTACTCCAGTGGTGTCATTAAACAAAACAATATTTTCCATTAACCTTTTTTGTGTAACATGAACCGATGAAATAGCAGCAAAAATCATCGGTTTAAAACTGAGAAATGATATACGTTTTGTGAGACGTAAATAGTGCGTGTATCCAAACGATGTCGAAGTACGTTTTCCGCCATAATCTTCATAGTTAATTCTAAATTGTCCGAGTATAACCGAGACTACAACTTTCTGTTGCAAAAGACGTGAAGTTAAAACGTGCAGTCCACGCCCGTAACACGAACATGATTTCAAAATAAAAATACAAAATGTATGTACGGCTGATATAGGTTATAACGTTTTTATTTACGTATTTTATTTGTAGGTACATGCAATTATATACATATACATCACAATACTCAGTAGTTAAAAAAGTGATTAGTTTCAGATACTGAAACAATACTAAACCAACGATTACGCATGGGAATGTTTGTGTGTTGTCGTTTTTTTTTTTTTTTAAATTGCGATATTTGTATTTGCTTTGATTAACTGTACTTATTGCATACCACTACACGCCTGTCCAGTCCAGTTTGGTTTACATCCTCCTGCGCATTCCACAGTTGTATTATGATTGCACGGTCCATTCAGGCAGTGACAAAACTGAGTGCAGCCATCACCGAACGTGCCAGGTTCACAGACTGAAAATAGAGTTAGATCTATATGAACAAGTGATTGCACACGTTCTTATGGATGTTGAAAAAAGAGTAGATCGATTACTATAAACAACAATATTTATTTAAGAAAACAA
This sequence comes from Gigantopelta aegis, assembly GCF_016097555.1. Lineage (NCBI taxonomy): Eukaryota > Metazoa > Mollusca > Gastropoda > Neomphalida > Peltospiridae > Gigantopelta > Gigantopelta aegis. Next base: position 13,380,138 of record NC_054711.1, on the reverse strand, counting down.
AAGTCACACCGAGCAGTATCAGGCCTTTCCCAGGATATTTTTAAGGCGCTTACATGTTTAGCATCAGTATAACACAAATCAAGCCAAAAACTAAGTGGGGTAGTGGGTTGAAAACAGTTAAATGTTTGCCTTCAATCCAGCCAATCATGCTTTTTTAACTTTTTTTAAGTAACCCTTCAATTCTCCACCCCCAACAATTTCATAATTTGATCCATGTCGTTGCTGTTGATTTCAGCGTAGTGTTAAATGCGTGTTGTAATTTCTGCTTGTAAAATACCTAGGTTAAGAATGTTGACTTCACAGTATATTCCATTTATATAAAAAAATAAGAATAATTTTTTTTTTTAAAACCCACGTTAATAAAGTTAATATTTACGGTCTTTTTAAAATCCCGCTAACTTATTAAATGTCACCTCACAGTCTTACAATTATATCTCTAACATTATCTAACAAATATGATTTTTGTAAACTAATTCAGTGTACGTTTAACTGCAATTTGTATAAATACTGCATGTTCATTTCCCGCGATTGCGATCTGCATGCGTGCTCTCGACCATAGGTACAAAATTAACAAAACAAAGGAAATAAACGAAACTGCAGTTAGGTATTCATTAGGTAAACTACTGTTTTTCTGCAAATTTACATGAAGATTTACTTCTGTGTAATCGTATTGTTTAATGTCCTCAACGATGTCTCTTGACACGTGAGTGTCCGCTGACTCTGAAGCATGACGTGTATTCGCGCTGAGAGCTCTCCTCAGTTCAGCCAACGAATGTTTTTCCTAACGTTCGCAAACTATTTGATTGGTCTCCGGCGTGTCCATTTTGGTTTAACGTGAAGCGCACAAACCAGTGTAGTGAATGTTTTATTTTCGCTCGGTCTGGTGGAACTCAGCCTTGGGATAGCCTACATGGCTTTGGCCCTGAACTGGCATGTGTATTCAAATTGTCACGCATTGTCGGTTTGTTTTTATTACTTTGGTTCAAAGACTTTATAAAGTTAAAATAACAAGTTACAGATCTTCCAGACATTGAATCACCGTCAAAATGCTGCCATACATGTCGAATGCATGCCGTTAAAATTAATAAATTAATAACCGAGATTATTAAAAGAAGCAAACATAATAAGGCCTACGCTGTATTCTGGATAACACCGTTTCTCGTTACCGGTCGCGGAAATGCTATTACGCTAATTGAACATTTGATATTGTTATTATGTTTGAGGTGTCGGATAGATTATGTAACCGTTTGTTCACATCAGAAGATAGAAAATGGCTCAGCCACAATTTTAGCCACTTGCAAACTGTATTAGCTATTTTTTTGTAAAAATAATATTTACTTTGCCAATGGATAATTTGGCAACCGATGGTGCGAATCCTGGATGGTTTTTTTTGCGTGTGTGTGTGCTAGGATAGAAATGATTAATTGCCAACTTAACTGCACTTTTAAAAAGTGATTCACCTATCCTTTATTCAGTTAACTGGTACAGATGATTCTGTCATTTGGCACCTTCTTTGATCGGCCTTGAAGCTTGATTGCTCGGCACGGGAATCCCATTACGCGTAAGCGCCTTCCTGGAGGATTAGCGGTCCCAGTAGATGTGGTAAAATTACCAAACACCAATTGTGAGCAGACGACTGGTCCATTGTTACGTATTTTGGAAGTGTTATACCTGTCATAATGATAAGGTGTTCTTGATATACTGGTACACAAGTTCTTTGCAAGAGGTAGTCGACTGCCACGCTCGTACTTGTGATAATTGTTTTTCTAAAGTACTTCAAATCAAGGCGTAGCGGCAATTGATTTAAGGCGCTTCCACGCCGTCAAAGCGCTTACTTTACGGACCAAGGCGTGTCGGGCCGCTATGCCTAACCGCCCTGGGGAAACCCATGAGTATATGTATGTATGGATATATATATATATATATATATATATATATATATATATATATATATATATATAATATATATATGTATGTATGTATGTATATATTATGTATATGTATATATATGTATATATGTGTATGTGTATGTGTATGTATATATATATATGTATGTATATATATGTATATATATATATATTATATCATATAATATCTTACATTTTCAGTGCAATCAAAGTATGTGGTATTTTTCAGATCACATACTTTAAGAATTTGATAAATTTGCAAATTAGATGTAAATTAGTCGAGGTCTCGGCACTAGGTTTATTCACATTTAAGCAAACGTACATGGGTGACACTCCATGATTGACGTATGCATTCAGTCATCAAATAAAAACATTTCAATGGTAATTTGACACTGAAAGCTGTCCAGCGTTCAGAAAACAAAAACATGTTAGCCATAACTTTATTTTGATGTAAGGACATCCAAAATGACGTCATTCGAGTTTGACGTCATGTATATTCAAAAATACACCGCGCCACATATTCTTACGTCATTTGGATATCTAGTAATGGCGGACTGGAATTAAAGTTGCGTGTACAGTTTACAAAAACACGTTGTATTAAGCTTGAGCTTATATGATAAAGAGATTATTACCCTCGTGTATTTCGGTATCGTCAATATCATATATTAGGAATAAGAATAATGTATTATGCTCTCCAGAGGCTCGCATAATACAATTTGTATTCCTAATATATGATACTGACGATACCGACAAACACTCTGGTAATAACATTATATATATATATATATGTATATATATATATATATATATATATATATATATATATATATATATATATATATATATCAATGTGCTCTAACCTAGTACAACTAGTAGAACGACCAGAAACACATTTATTATACAGCCACTAATATTGTATGCAGATATTTGATATGTAATTACAATCGTTACAAAGTCTCTGTTTGTCGATAACATCTTAGAAAGTACAGCAAACTCAGGAATGTCCCTTTAAAACATATCATTAAAGTGACTGTTTAGTGTTCGCGTTCCTTGTGTCTGAGAACCATACACTTTTGTTATTACCCATGTAGTTAAAAATATACTGGTACATATGAAAGTGATTGGTCCCATTAGAACGCTAATTTGGGGGTAACACTTCGATGGCACACGATGACGCACTACAACCTTACAAGAACGTCAACTAAGTGAGTGATATATTATGGGTAATAAATGAGATATTAAACTCGCTACCATTTCGTATCATGTTTATGTCCCTCAAGAAATAATATACATTGTTACTCGCTAAATCTTGTGACAATTAAAAAATATTTCACTCGGGACATAAACATGATACAAAATGGAAACTCGTTTTATATCCTATAGTGATGAATAAAAGTACACATTAAATTTCCGTGTTAATGTTTGTAGTAGCCCGAACCAGAATTTAACTCTCAAGTAATTCGTACGTACGAACAAATATATATCACAACGTAAAATGAAAAATGAGTTCAGAAAATATTATCACACGATCGTAAATAAATTGGATTTACAGACACTGATATTCTAAGTTTAAAAAAACATACTTTGTTAGTAGCAAATATCGTATAATGGTTGCAAACTCACGATAGTCCTTTTACCTTTTAAGACATTTGTTTTTAAACAAACATGCCAGTAAAACTAAAACGTTTCTCTACAAAATACTATACAATTGCCATGACTAAATATTCGTTTGTGACATAGTTATGATGCCTAGTGATGGAACAGCCAATATAAATCACGCACAGTTCTACCTTTAGTCCATTTGTACCGCAAAATCGAAAATGTCAGCAACAATGCAGATATGGCTGCACACCTAGGTTGTTCTAACATTATAATTTGTTTGATTGATTGATTTCAACTTATTTTCGTGCTTATATGCAATTAAGGTTCAAGCACACTGTCCTGGGCACACACCTCAGCTATCTGGGTTGCCTGTCCAGGACAGTGGGTTAGTTGTTAGTTTGTTGGTGGTTAGTGAGAGAGAAGAGGGTGTAGTGGCCTTACACCTACCCACTGAGCCCTTAAGAACTCACTCTGGGTTGGAGCCGGTACCGGGCTGCGAACCCTGTACCTACCAGCCTGTAGTCCGATGTTATAAGTTGTAGAAGCATGACGAGGACTTTATGGATTTTTATACCCTCTGTATGATCTTGTGCCCCGAGCCGAAGAATGACGCGGTGGCCGAGGGATCACCGTGGTGGTCTTAAAACTGTTGGAGATTCGGTTCCTAAAGTTGATATCAATGCGTGTACTAGTCAAACCGGACACACATAGAATATAGATACGTGTACATCAATACATACGTACGTATACATACATTCAAACAGACAGACAAACATACATACATGCATATACATGCATGCAGATTGTCTATCTTCAATAATTAAAGCAGGATTAAAACGCACTACGTTCTGTTCTGTTCGTGTTGTCGCCCGACCTGCAGCGTTACTACAAACATACCTCTTTATTATTATTTTTGATATGCGTGCAAGATATTTCACAATGTCCGAAAATACACTGAATCATTATGTTGAGAGAGAACAATATGTTTGTAGAAAATGTATTCAAGAACTATATGTACGTGTATATTTAATTACTAAAAACATCAGATGGTTGTCTTACCGTATACTTCAACTTCACAAAAGTCCATTGACGTGTTTCCGTAGAGTGTGATGTATCTAGCGGTGTCGTCACAATTCAGAAAGGTTACGAACTGATTACTTAGAGTTATGTTTTCACACAAGTGCCCGGCGTTACTTTGGTTTGCAAACAGAGAACTGTATACATTTACACCATCTTTACGAACTGTGTCTGCATAAATAATAATAAAATAAAAATCAGTTTAATAGTTACCATAAAACAGCATTATGTGTGTCGTTTACATGTTCATAGTACATTACATGAAGGGTATAACTACACACGCAGATGCGTTAAAAATTTGTTTGAAGTGGTGCTTGAGAGATACTCGACAAAAAGGTTACAAGGCTTGCCAACATATGCATTTTCTCAACCTTTTGAAATACTGATAGATCAATAATGGTAAACAAAGTTGTACGTTTAAAACAATGACTACAGATGATAAAGATTATTATAACATGATTTGTATTTCAAAGCGAACTCATAAGCAAAAGTATGATCTAATATTGCTTCTACGGAGAATGCGTTGCAACCATTCCAGTACATAACAACACATATGTACACACATGCTCAGGCACACGTCCGTACGTAAAAAAAACCCATCAATAACTACATATCAAAAATAAATATAATAACCAACTAAGCAACCATAAGCACAATAAATATGCAAGCTTACGTTTTATACGTGTATTGTATATGCAAATATTTACCATTAGCGAGGAAGAAAATAGATAGTGTGTGTATGTAATAGTTTCTTCCCAAGTCTACTTCCCACCACGTGTATGGCTGTGCACCGGTTAGTATGCAGTAGTCTGCATCATCAACCTTACGGTTGCCATCTACAGCAAGCACAGACGAATTCGGAAGTATGGCATCACCGTATGAACTTTGATAGGTAGTTTTCAATAAAGCTACATTTTCTGAAGAAAAAAAAATAAAAAAAAATATATATATATATATATATATATAACACAAAAGTGTTCATTTTAGTGGAATAAGATTTAATGCCTTAATAAATAATAGGCTAACTGACTGCAAGAGAAAACACCCCCAAAACACAGATCGTGAGCACGTACAGACGAATTCGGAAGAATGCCATCATGGTATGAACTCAGGAAGGTTGTTTTCAATAGAGTTACATTTTCTGAAATATACATGACAAAAGAGTGAAATAGTATTCAGTTCCTTAATAAACAATAGGCTATCTGACTGCAAGAACAAAAAATCCAGATCGTGACAAAAGAAATGCCAATTTAAAAGTAAAGTATATCCACATTGTTTAACAACACCTCAATCTGAACTCTTTTTTTATGTGCTCCTATAACGCGAAGTTTGTTAGCATGCCCATCATGGGCTTAGTCTCCAACTTCGTCAGTGACGAAGTCCGGGACAGGAAGCGGTGGGTAAGTTTGGGGTGGGCAGAATTTGGAATACATTTAGAAGGTAAGAGACCTAAAACCAAAAAGGAGAACAATCATTCTGCTCATATAAACTTTGAATGCTCAGCCAAAAAAGATGACTATGATTTCAGTAAATTAGGCGGGTTATCAAAATAAAGTGTGTCGGACTATTTAGAAAAAAAAAAAAAAAAATCACCATACTATGTCCGATGGCTTAACTACTACACATCCGAGACCATGCCCGTACAGAAAACAAACCGTGTTTAAGTTTACATCCCAAACATTAAATCTCATTATATTATATTATATATATATATATATATATATATATATATATAGAGAGAGAGAGAGAGAGAGAGAGAGAGAGAGAGAGAGAGAGAGAGAGAGAGAGAGAGAGAGAGAGAGAGAGAGAGAGAGAGTGTGTGTGTGTGTCAGTATCAGCAATATCATTTATTACGAATAAAATCTGAAAACATCATATACATAGATGACACTGGTTTATGCTAGTTATTATTATTATTATTATATATATATATATATATATATATATATATATATATATATATATATATATATATATAAATGAACTGTCTGTAAACAATAATATTACTAAATAGCGCTATTAGTTTACCTATACATCTGATATAAATTAATTTAGTTTACCTTTTGTGCATCTTGTTCCATACCATCCTTTGTAGCAGAATCTGACGCCACCGGAACAACCCGTGACAGCATCGCACCTGGATACATCACAGTTACACGTGTAGCTACAGTTTAACCCATATGTTCCTGGTGGGCAGGATCCTAGAGACAAATTCATTATTCATGTTTTATCATCATGATCATCAGAACGATAACCATATGGTCATCATCATAACCACCACCACAGCCACCATCACCATCATCATAACCACTACCTTCCTCACATACGCACGCACACACATTATCTCTCTGTTAACCGTCATAACATTTATATATATATATATTGCTATCTCGACATCTCGACATGAAGATTAATAGGATATTAATCTTCATGTGGAGATAGCAATAACATAATCTCATTGGACCAGTCGTTGATCTCTGTATAGCCATAAACATTTCATCAAAAATGGATGGCAAACGTTTGTGTAAATGGCTTCAGCGATTCACACAATTTTATCATGTTTTTTGTTCATACACCTATGAATTGAAAAGAAATTACAGAAAATTCTCATAACTGTTATGTTTTGAACGTGAGTTTCAGTTTTGCCATACTAATGTACGAGCGTGTGGTATGAGCTCTACTTTCCATGAGGTTTGCCGAAAGAACGTGTTTAACAAGTGTTCTAGCTGTCACAAAGGCATTTAATCTTTATTGAAACAAAAAGTAAAAGCAATTATATTTCAATTAGATATGTTATGATGTAACTTCTTACACAACTGGAGTTGTAGATTGTAACTAGTCCATAATTCCTTTTAACACCTATTTAAATCATTTCGTATTTCTGTCACACTTTGTGAATGTAAATTCTAGGGGCTATTTCATATGTCTGGGTTATCGGAGGGTTTTGAAAACATATGAGTTAAACGTATGTGTTATCAACAATAACAAATGATGTTCTCACCAATGGGTGTGTAATTTTTTTTAGATCCACCCCTTCACAGAACAATTATTCACCATGTTCGTGGCGAACTAACAACAAAGCGCCCGAGGTATGTAGATGATAATAAACAAGATACCAGTTTCATTAAAACAAAATTCATGAGTGAAATAATTTTTAGTTGTCATGAACTTTATGGAGGGACATAAATTTGATAATAACTGGTATCTCGTTTATTATTCTATTTATTACCCCAGCTATTTTTTCTTTAAATACCTTTATTTTAGACGCACAGGCACGCACATGTATAGAAACGATATAAACCACTTTACACATTGTTCTGAGTATTCCTATTGCTTTGTATTTTAATCATACTCACAGATAATTTTCAAAAACAAAAGTTATCTTTATCACAAACTGCAGTATTATAATGACACGCGTTCGTGTTTGTCTCATCTTAATAAAGGGGGAAAAGGCGAGATAGGCCTACAGGTTACATAGAAGGGGTAGGTTTTGTTTAACGACACCACTAGAGCACGTTGATTTATTAATCATCGGCTATTGGATGTCAAACATAATTTTGACAGTTTTAGAGAGGAAACACGCTTCACTTTCTCATTAGTAGCAAGGGATCCTACACTTTCCCACATACAGTAAAACACGTACCATGTCCTTTGTCCAGTTGTGGTGCACTGGGTGGAACGAGAATAATCCAACCAGCTGAATGGATCCTTCGAGGTGGTTCGATCTAGTGACGCAAGCACCTCAAGCGAGCACTCAACCGACAGAGCTCACGGGCATTGCTAAGTAGGTCGGGGCCAGTCTAAGTAGGTTCTGACCAGTCTAAGTAGGTCAGGGCCAGTCTAAGTAGTTCGGGACCGGGTCAGTAGGACGAGGTCACATGCCAAAACCGTGACGTGGCAAGGTCATAGAAAGTAGGCCAAGGTCACGACAAAGTAGGTCATGGATCTCAATAGGCCTTGTTACTACTGTTATTTCCTAGAAACCATAGAAATGTGCATATAAATTTACATTTGCATGCCATTATTACACAGATTAATACACTAAATTATCTCATTGGTTTATGACATGGATATCATGGGTAAGTTACAGGATAAATAGCTTCATACCTCTATATTACTGGGATAAATAATAAGGATAACCGACATGTTAATGAGAGATTTCACATATGTTGGTATTTCCATCTTGTCTATTTTGGTGCATACGTGATGACCTTTCTATGTACTTTATATGTTTAGTGAAGGACGTTTGGGGTAACCACAGATTTGATCCAAATCATAGCAAATTGTAATTTTGGTATTGGCTTATAGCAAAGCTTATAATTATGTGGTATACAATAAAACTATATAATGCAATACAGTATCATTGTATAAATATTTGGGTATTGCGTGTACTCCAAAATTATCCTGGTTTAAAGACCATCTGTGTCTGGCTGCTCAGGCAAATAAGTCTATGTTGGCACTATTTAGATACCAAAAAAAGGTCGGAGATATAAGTGTAGCTGATAGCTTTAAACTATTTGATACAATGATATTTGATACAAAACGATATATACTGAAAGGAAAAAGAAACGTTGGGTCATAAATTGTGGAAAAATTCCTAAATAAGTGGGCGGATTTATATGGAAGTTGTACAAATAACTCATTGGATTATTGTGCATTATACCGTGAATCCACACTCAATGAAGTGTGATAGGGAGCGGCGTACGGGAAGACAATGGAAATCACCAAAAGCACGTGCAAAAGCATGATTCGGACGAAGTCGGGGGTACAACTCATACAACAGTGTAGTGTTACCTGTTAGAGAAAACAATCCGATGCGTTATTTGGTAAAACGTTAATTGCCATCATGCCACGCTTGACCGAAGTTGAGAGGGGTCAAGCAATTTCACAGCTCATGCAAGGTCATAAACAAAGAAAAGTTGCCGTGCAATTTGGTGTGAATGTTCGCACAATACAACGTCTTGTGATACGTTTACGGGTTACAGGAAGGGTTGCCGACCGTCCCCGGTCCGGGCGCCCACGTGTAACGTCACGCCGAGAGGACCGAGCAATCAGGCTTGCGCATTTGCGCGATCGTTACCTTACTGCCACCGAAACTGCTCGCAACACCATAGGCACCCACAATCGTCCCATCCATCCAAAAACTGTAAGGAATCGGCTGAGAGAGGCCAATCTAGTTGTGCGTCGTCCCTACATTGGTCTCCCTCTGACGCCATTACGTCGACAACGTTGGATGAATTGGCTGCGTGCACATGCACCGGGGAGGCTCCGCATGATGCAATGGAGGCGTGTACTGTTCACGGATGTATCAAGGTTCACAATATCCAGGTAGGACGGGCGACGTCGCGTGTATCGACGTCGTGGGGAGAGATTTGGGGGTGGCTCAGTCATGGTCTGGGGTGGAATTTCCCATGGGTTGAAAACTCCTTTGGTGGTCATCGATGGGAACCTGACAGCCGTCCGATACAGGGATGAGATCCTGCAGCCTCATGCCGTGCCCTTTGTCCAGCAAAACAACCTGACATTGCAACAAGACAACGCGAGGCCGCATGTTGCAAGAGTGTGTAGGGACTTCCTTGCAGCGAACAACATCGTCCACCTCGACTGGCCCGCTTACAGCCCCGATTCGTCCTCCGTCGAGCACTTGTGGGATCAGTTGGACAAGAGAGTGAGGAATCGTCCAAACCCACCCATCACCCTTGCCCAGTTCAGAGATGCCGTGGTAGACGAATGGAATAACATTCCAATAAGGAGTGTGAATGCCTTGATGAATTCCATGACCAGGAGGGTCAGGGCAGCTACACAGGCACGGGGTGGTCACACACGGTACTAGTGAGACCAGTGAGACTAGTGGACTCATACACAGACCAACGAGAATTAAATGACATGTGACGGATATTAATGCATTGTTTCCATGAGTGTTTGATTTCAATTATAGGGGGGTACCCTCATTTGCAATCGGATTATGTTGCCATTTTCTTTCACATTTAAATAAAAACAATTGCCAGTATTATCATTAGTGTCCGTCCTTCATAGATATGAAGTACAATTGTACATGTCGTGTCATACAATTTTATCTGTTGGCTTTAACGTTAACCCGACGTTTCTTTTTCCTTTCAGTATATATGCATGCATATATTATCAACTAAAATGCTTAATTTGAAAACATTTTTTTTTTAGCGAGTAATGGAATACAGATTAACCATTAAAGATAAAACAATTACATAAGTATCAAATACAATTTATAATATGTTTGATTACTTACGAATATTACAACTTGGACTCGTCCATCCCGGCTGACAGCCATGCTGGCATGTTCCATTCTGAGCATCACAAGACGAGTTGTCTCCTTTACAGTGTCGTTCACTACACTTTGACGGACATCCGGGTCCAAATGTACCATCTTGACAATCTGTAGACACATGTTCATACAGCAGCGTGTTACGTTAACCTATTGAATAGTAGCTCAGTTTAATATTAAATTTAAAGGGACTACCCCGTGTTTTTAGTCACTGTCAATACCTCCGTTTATTACATCCAAGAGAATAAACACACATCGTGCTTCTTCTTTTTAAATGCTATCTTACCTTAACATAGGCGTACGGGCTCCCATTTGTGTAGGAGGCAGGCTGGTTTTTGCCAAATTAAATGAAAATGCCAGATACTGGATAACAACATTTATTCATATTAGCTTTTCTACCAAACAGCTATATAGGGTTCTAAGGGAATCAGTGCACACGTGTACATAGATTATAACTAAATGTGCGGGTAGAATGATGCAAATACATGGTAAATAGGTTCCCGAAATATCATTACAAGAAGTTTGCTAACAGAGCGGTGACCTAATTAAATTCAATGGTTAAGTAACGTTTTGGCATTGGCTTTTTCACTGTCAACACCATTTTTATTTTAATAAAATAGCGGCCGTGAGCCAGTTCACTCAGAATATGGAACCAAACATTTTTATACCCGAAAATATTTTTGTTAAATTTTTCCCGATTGATTTTTCCATAGTGATTTTCCATGTCTTTAAATCGTTTTGATTCCATTTCTAATGGAAAAAGCTTGAGGATTCCGTGCTAAAATCGGAGACTACAAGGGATTCCCAGTGTCAAACATTTTGACAGGAGGCGGTTTCCTTCCGGGTCGCTAGCCAATTAATGCCTGAGATACTTGCTGAGTTATCAGTGTAAATATATTTGTTAATTAGTGCAGATCACGATCAGTAATTTTTTCATTGAAAAAAGTTAGGTTTTCCATCTATCTTACTCTCAGCGCATGCGCACTCCATATGCGTGTTCTTGTCTGCTGTTGGTTGCGAATGTGACAACGTCAAGGTGTGTCAAGAAATGTATCAATTTCTCGATTTTATGGGCTCTTATGACTTAGGGATTGATTGTAGATTATGCTAAATCTGTAATATTTGCAATTTTTGTCTTATAAACAACACGAAAATGTTTTTTGTGTCTCTTGTTCGGTAAAAGTCTGACATGCGAGAGTTGTATCATTGCTCCTGTAGCAAAGGGTGAATGAGCGTTGTGTTCTGTGCATTTCGTGGGCCTGTAACACAAACACCAATAAACAAAATAAAACATTATGTACAATGCCCCTGTACGCAAACACTCAACTCCGAGTGTCAACGTGCAGCGGTATTGTACTGTACAGCGCAAGTAAATATTTTATGATTACACCCCTTCTCTGCACTGGACTAATCCGGTGTAAACGGAATGCAAGTCCGTGGGAATAGTTGTCTGGCCGGACTTAGTCTCCTAGGAATGCAGGTCCCAGGTCTAATATACCTAGGAATGCAAGTCCTAGGACTTAGGTTCCTTAGGATTACTGGTCTGACTGCCAGGATATTATGTCCGGGCCGGACTTGCATTCCTGGACAATCAAAATTTAAGTCCGGTGGTACATATAAAAAATAAATTACAAATGTAAACAAAATGAAAAGCAGTTTCCTTGCTGGTTTATTTAATTAACTTGGGATACTGGCGCCTCTCTTTATTTAAATATTTTCTCTTTATTCCAGTATTTTCCATTTATATCATTTGCAAGAGTATGTACACATTTTGTGTACATAGGGTGTGGAGTGGGGTGGCGTGGTCTACACATCCTTCTTCAAAACAAATTTCTACCTGCCACAGTCTAGATCTCCCCCCTGCATAATTTACTGAACATGTGCCTGCTTTGTTAATTTTGCTCATTTTCAAAAATTTATTTGGTCTAACATATGACATATCAGACTCTGGGCTCTATGATATCTTAGTTCCAACCAACCATACCATCGATAACAAATTATGTTAAATGGTTATCATTAAGGTTTATCAATTAATAGAAATTGTGGGTTTTAGCAGCTCAATGGGCCACTACACCGAATAAGACAAAACAGTAACCCCTGAACAATTATCATACTGTCAATAATATGCACACACAATTTACAAAGATACTTTTAAACAGACTAACTACTCATGACACTTTTACACCTGACAGTTTTGGTCACAATAAGCATTCAGGCTCCCTTTTGGGGAGTAGGGGTGGGGTGGGGCAGGCTGATTTTTATTGCCCGAATGAAACGAAAATGTCCGAATCTGGAACACAACGTATATTTATATTCGCATTACTATCAAGACGCTATATAGGATTACAAACCAATCAGTCTGCATGGATTACAACTAATATTGTGAGTAGAATGATGGAAATACATGATGAAGATTTCAGGCCAGCTCATTTTGACCCGAAAGTGTCCATTGACCCCCCAGCACTGGGGGCGTGACCCCCCCCCCCCCTGGACCCCACCTCCACCCAGTCTCGAACGCTTATGATGTTCCTAACGGCCAGGTATAACAATACAGAAACCCTTTCCCCGACTCGTCTCTTATGCTTATGATGGTCAAAACTGCCATAAGACAGTCAGTGATAATTAATTTCAAGTGTGTTGAAGCTATTTTTAATTGTTCATCAGTAAAAGGTATTTTTTCATGCTTATTATTCCTGTTATTTTTATATTGTAGTAGGGCCTAACTGGTCATTATAGTACTAGTTATTAGTACTAACTACTAGAACTAAGTACAGTTTTCAAAGTTTTATTTCAGGGATTTTCAGGAATCATATATATATATGTAATAAGCAAAATATCGGAAATAAATTCCAGAGGACTAGGAATACTAGGATTGAAAGTCCTGTGGACCAGGAGTACCAGGAATAAAAGTCCCACAGACTTAAATTCCTAGGAATACAAGTCCCACAGACTAGGATTCCGAGGAATGGAAGTCCGATCGGACAAAGATTAAGAAAATCACGAATAATCAGATTGTGATTTACCCTCAAAATATAAACTTATAAAACATATTATTACAAATTATGTTGGTATATACAGAAATTGTCTTTTGCTGTTCGCCAAATGTTAACTTTTTTGGAGTTAGCAGTTTTCATATATATATACACATGTATTTAAAGGCATATTGTCACAGACCACTGACCTATTTAATGGTCTAACAAAGTATTACCTGAACAAAAACAATTTGATTTGTCCCTAAATGTACTTTTTTCAACCATCTTCATAACAACCATACTCCATTTATTAATGATATTTTGTGAAAATAATTGAATTATGGCAATGGTCCATAATTCAAAAACTAAAATTGCCGAGAGGGTTGACATGGATTTCACTCCATCATGGTTCAGTTAAAGTGATGAAATAGCTAGATTTGGTTTCCAACAATTAATGTTTTACTTATTATCCATTTAACAAAAAAAATAAGGTTCTTAAATCTGTGACAGTATGCCTTTAAAACAATTTTGGGTTACATATTGTTTTTTAGATATATATTTCTACGTGTTGAACACATGAACACATAGCCTACTTCATATCTGTAGTTGCATTATATAAACTAATGTCCAAAAGAAAGTATACACTGTGTTTGGGAAACCATGGAATGAAAACAAAAGCATGTAGAAAATCAATGTGTATATATTTCATTAGATGAGACTCTTGCCATCTAGTGTGAACAATGTCAAATCATTCAAACATGGAAATATCGCCTGACTGAGACCCACAAACACGGGGGGGGGGGGGGGGGGGGGGGGGGGGGATGTGTGTGTGTGTGTGTCAGGTTGTGAAAATGCACAGTACGATAATTGTTTAACAAGTCTTCATAATCTGTAAAATGTCATTCAATTTTCAGCAAAATGTCATCAAATGTCGAATTAATAGTGTGTATGCCCACCATGCGCATTAATACACGCCATAACACGTCGATGCACGGATGACGTAAGACGACGAATGACGTTAGGCGTGATGCGTTGCCATTCCTGAAGAAGACATTGTTCCAGTTGTTGAGTGGTGATTGGTGCCACTGGCCGTCCTATAACTTCCCGATCCAGGTAGTCCCATAAGTGCTCAATGGGATTCATGTCTGGAGAACATGCTGGCCACGGTAAAACATTGATGTTGGCGTTATTAAGAAAGTCGATGGTGAGCCTTGCCGTATGAGGTCTCGCACTGTCGTGCTGGTAGACAATGTCATGTGGTTGTTGCTGCATAAATGGCTGCACAACGGGTAGCAAAATTTCATCCCGATATCTTTGAGCATTCAGGTTGCCGTGAATAATAACGTGATTCGTTTTCAGATCACTGCAGATCCCTCCCCAAACCATGACGCTACCGCCTCCAAATGGGTGGACTTGTTGAACACAATTTGGCGCCACACATTCACCTAATCGTCTGTATACTCGTGCCCTACCATCATTCCTGAACAGGCAGAACCTACTCTCATCCGTGAATATCACGTGTCGCCAATTACGCACTTGCCAACGTCGATATCGCCTGGCCCATATCAGTCGGTTACGTCCGTGTTGAGGTGTCATGTGAACTCCGCGGTAGGGTCGACGTGCTCGAATACCGAAGTTTCTTAATCGGCGATACACTGTCTGTCGACAGATCCGATGTCCCAGTGCCGTCGCTGCCGTTGACGTCGCTGTCATGAAGCGGTCCCTCAGATGAATGGTCCGGATGTGTCGATCCTCACCTGGCGTGGTGACTCATGGTCTACCGCTCTTAGGCCTGTCTGCTGTGTGGCCGGTTTGTCGTAGACGTTGCATCAGTCTGCTGACCGTGACGCGGGTGCAGCCGAGCGTTCTTGCAATGGCGGTGTTTGTGGCTCCTTGCTGGGCCATTCCAATAGCTCGCTCCCTCTCAATACTGCTTAATCGTGGCATAACTTTGGTGTGCTTTTGATTGCTGTGCTCGTGACCTGTCTGCACGTGGATTTCGTGCTACATCACCCAAAGTCGTTTTTTTATTTAATGCGGTATTTGCGTACAGTGTCAATTTGTTTCGCGTTTTGTTCCCGGAAATGTTGTGTTTGTACATGAGACATGTTTATGTATTGTTTTATCAAATTTTTCTCATTTCGATGAAACTTATTAATATTCTTAGTGTGTATACTTTCTTTTGGACACTAGTTTACTTTTTAAAAAACAGTAAGATATTCGTCCTACTTCAATATGCTGACAAAAACTATAAGACGATTACAGAAATTCACTCACGTATCTGATCCACAAGTCTATGACGTAAACAAATAATTAAGTTGATACTAAAATTTAAAATTAATATTTTGACATAGAGATATGAACCCACAATAATCTTAAGGGACTCGTACACTTATCCATCACACTACGAGGGAAGGCTGCCAAAACCTCACTTTTTCTCTCGTGTCTTTCTGGCAGCTCGTGCAAATTGCAGAGCATAACAAACGGATATCTACTAGTATTCCTGTCACTGCTGTAGAAGGAATTTAAGTCCGGTAGGAATACAAGTCCTAGGATAAAATCTACTTTAAAATAAATCAGGTATGAAAGTCCGGGTAGGACTATGGTTCCTAAGCTATGGAGGTCCGATAGGACTACTGTTCCTAGGGACCTGCGTTCCTCATACACCGGCTCTGTTGCAGACAGCAAAATAACTACTCTGTATTAAGACGGATGGCACGTCATAAATCTAAAAATAGACCGCCACGCTAGCAAACTTCTTGTAATGCTCTATCGTTATTGCTCGAATCTGAAGGTTTGCCCAACGCCTGCAACCTGTCTCGTACACTTATGTATCTTAATATGTTTTAAAGTAAAGTTTGTTTTATTTAACGACGCCACTAGAGCACATCTATTTTTTTTATCTTATCATCGGCTATTGGACGTCAAACATATGGTCATTCTGACACGGGTTTTTTTCCAGAGGAAACCCGCTGTCGCCACATAGGCTACTATTTTACGATATGCAGCAAGGTATCTTTTAGTTGCACTTCCCACAGGCAGGATAGCACAAACCATGGCCTTTGTTGAACCAATTACGGATCACTGGTCGGTGCAAGTGCTTTACACCTACCCATTGAGCCTTGCGGAGCACTAACTCGGGGTTTGGAGTCGGTATCTGGATTAATAATCCGATGCCTCGACTGGGATTAGAACATAGTACCAACCAGTCTGGAGACCGATGGTCAATATGTTTTAAATACAAAACATTATACTGAATGAATGAATGAATGAATGTTTAACGACACCCCAGCACTAAAAATACATCGGCTATTGGGTGTCAAACTATGGTAATGCAAATAAATAAAGTGATGATCAACACCAATATAAAAATTCAAGACTTAAACAAAAACAGTGTAAAAAACTGTGCAAAAACACAAATATCACAGAATTTTACGGATATGAATTTTACTCAAAACTTCAATTTTGTGCTGTATTGGCCATTCTCAAAGAGAATGTTACACCCCTGCACCACGGTGAGGTTACAGCACACGCAGGGGAACATTATACTGATAAATACATTTTGACTAACACCCAGTTGCTTTCAGTGTAGTCAAACCGAAGATGTCAAACATAATGTATAGGTTTGCCCAGGTTTCGAACATCCCAAGAAACCTCTAAATTCCTTCATTTACATTATGGGTCTTTCGTTCTCTGCAGAATATCTTCCAAACCCACCAAAACATGTCAAGCCCCAGATCGACAACTATATTCTAGAATGTGTCATTAACATATATAAAAAAGTATCCACTTAATCCCTCTCTCTGCTTTTTAATTACCTTCTATTTTTCCGCATCATCGACACTTTATCCATTTCGGGTTATGTCAATCAGATATATTTTAGCATTATTTAAATCCATATATATATATATATATTTGTTTTCTAAAATGTTCCTCTTATTTGTGTTCTAAAATGTTATTGGTTTATGTATCCAGCCCCCTTTTTTTTATCAACTTGCGATATATGTATTTTAACAAGTTTTCGTCATTAGTATCGTATTCATATTCTTATTTGGTTTTTCTCTCTCTCCATTCACTAATTCATGTATTTATTCAATGCTACCACGTCCTCGCACAATACAAACCCATAACTTGAAGGTCCAAGGGTGGGCAGTCATTATTTTTCTTTAAGTCGTGGCATCAAAATTGGTCCACATGTCTGCGTCCATTGTTTTAGGGACCCCTCGAAATTGTCGTCCAAATTATTTAAAACTTTAGAACGACAATAAACTTATTTTTGTTATAAAAAGGACTCACTACTTTTATCGATTATAGATTACTAATTAACAAAATAAAGCCACAGATAATATCGTCAAACCCCCTTTCTGTCCTAGAAAATCGTACTGTGTGCATTTATAGAACAGTATAATACATGTAGTATAATAATTCGTATTTAATACTTGTAATTGCCTACCAGTTGTGCAGTCAGGTAACTCCCAGCCAGCTTGACAACCACCTGTACAGTTTCCATAAAACACGTCACAGTCCTTACTACCAAGACAGTGTCTGGCATCACACGACTTGTTACAGTTGAAAACCATAGGTAGCCTGACATGCTGAACATAAACAAAACAGACGTACGTCAAAATGCAGTAAATAGACATGCTGGAAAATATTACATGTTTTCAGTAAAGTGTGACACACACACGCAGGCGCGCACGTGTGCATTGTGTATCATGGAAAGAGTCTATTAGATACGTTTACTGCTACAAAATCTTGCTAATGTAACCTACTGATGGACAGAAATAAGGGAACACATAAACAAAACCAGCAAAGAATGACTGCAACCAGAACCCTCATCCATAGTAACAGGAAGATAACTGAGTTCGTTACATTCAATTCACATTACAGACAGTTAATCCCATATAACATATAAGTGTTTTTATGGAGACATTACTATGCTATATTAACAAACATCATGGACAACACACTAGCAGCTGAATCCGTTTGCAGATCCGCGTCATCATGGTTAAAGTGTGAAATTACAACATAGGCGTCTTCCAGCTCGTGAATACATTATTATAAACAAATGAGAATTGACCTCCCGGCATTTTATTCTAGACACCTAGTGATCTGTTAACGACTCGACTAAAGAAAAGCTTACACTATCTGAACGTATGGTCGACAACTATATATTGATTCAGAGAGAAACACTGTTACGTTTACTTTTTATGGATGACGCAGTGTTCGGTACTGTCAAAGTTATTGACACATAAAACATTTTGCATAAAACAGATCATACAAACCATTAAAATGATGTTGATAGACAGATATTTAGAACAGAAACAGAAAGTATAGGTTAGCCTCACTTGTCTTACAGTCTGGATTCATCCATCCTGCTGTACATCCACCAAGACACCGTCCGGTGATGATGTCACACGTTGACGTTCCATTACAATGTCTAGTGGAACAGTCTTCAGTACACTGTTCACCATAGTGATTTGAATCACAAACTGGAAATATATCATACTACATGAATGACATGCTAAAAATGAAATAATTGACCATTTGATGATGGTTTACTTTGTTTACAAGACAACCACTGTATGTATTGACTGATTAAAGTGACTCTGTAAATACATTTACGAGCCATATACATAGTTATTGCACACTTTTGATGTTTCCTCTTTAAATAGTTCGTTAATATATTAACTTTTTAAAATTATTATTATTTACAGCTGATAGTCCCGAGTGGTACGAAGCAGTGTATCGGTTGACACGTGACCTGTCTGGGTCGATATAGATATAAATATAAACAAAGTACATGTTTATTTAGAAGTTATGACTTTAGACACTATATTTTGACGTAGAAATATTACAATTTACAATAATAATGTCATGAATTTTACAAAATGTTTGATTTATTAGATTGAACATTATATCAAAATTCAGGAATACAGGTGATTTGTTCACTCTTTGTTGAGATGCTGAATGATTTTTAAAAAACAACACAATACCCCCGAACCCTCCCCACCAAAAACCCCCACAAAAAAACCCAAAAAAACAACCCCACAACAAAAAACAACAAACAAACAAACAACCCCATACAAACAAACAACATAAACATAAACAAAAAACAAACATACCCACTCCCAACTAAAACAAGTCGCAACAAAAGCAACAAACGACACCTTCACGCGTTCCAGCCAGTTCTCCATAACTGGTGTAACAAAGGCCGTGGTATGTACTATTCTGTCTGTGGGATAGTGCATATAAAAGAACCCTTGCTGCTAATCGAAAAGAGTAGCCCACGAAGTGGCGACAGCGGGTTTCCTCTCTCAATATCTGTGTGGTCTTTAATCATATGTCTGACGCCATATAACCATAAATAAAATGTGTTGACTCTCGAGTGCCTCGTTAAATAAAACATTTCTTTCTTACCTTCACGAGATAAAGCCAGTAACATATGCCATTAATCTGATCGGTCTGGGATCGATCCCAGTCAGTGGGTCCATTGCAATTTGGGATATGTCTTGTTCTAGCCGGTGCCCCATAACCGGTGTAACGAAGGCAATGGTATGTACTACCCTGTATTATCATGTCTGTGGGATAGTGCATACAAAATATCCATTGCTTCCTCTCTAAGACTACATGTCAGAATTGCAAAATATTTGTCTTCCAATAGCCGATAATTTATAAACCAATTTACTCTAGTGGTGTCGTTAAACAAAATAAACGTTTCCGTTAACCTTTTTGTTTTGTAACACAAACCGATGGAAAAATAATCGGTTTAAAACTCAGAAATGATATATGTTTTGTGTGACGTAGATTGTGCGTGTCGATGTCGAAGTATGTTTTCCGCCATAATATTCACGGTCAATTCTAAATTGTCGAAATATAACCGAGACTGTAACTTTCTGTTGCCAACACGG
This sequence comes from Gigantopelta aegis, assembly GCF_016097555.1. Lineage (NCBI taxonomy): Eukaryota > Metazoa > Mollusca > Gastropoda > Neomphalida > Peltospiridae > Gigantopelta > Gigantopelta aegis. Next base: position 13,359,368 of record NC_054711.1, on the reverse strand, counting down.
ACATGATTTCAAAATAAAAATACAAAATACAAAATTTATAAATACATACGGCTGATATAAGATAAAGTTTTATTTACGTGTTTTATTTGTAGGTACATGCAATTATATGCATATATATCACAATACAGTAGTAAAGAAAACAAACGTGATTAGGCCAAACAAAATAAAGGTCTGGTCTCTGGTCAGGGCACTGACGCCATATAACCGTAAATAAAATGTGTAGAGTCCTGGTCAGAGCACGCGTCGATTTTGACCATCGTGCGTCAACATCTGTTTTTGTTGTTTTTTCGCGGTATGACGTCGATTTTTTTCCGGGCCATTCGTGCGATGACGTAATTATAGGATATTAAACTCGCTTCTATTTCGTAACATGTTTATGTGCTTCGTGAAATAATTGTCAAAATGATTACCCATTATCGATTTTAATTTAAAACAACCAAAACAAATAAACGTTTACCTTTTGGGGAAAACACTATGGAAAATGCAGGTGATCAGTGTTTAGCTGTATGCCGCCTGATTCGTTCACCTCAAAATATAGTCTCAAATTAAAATGGGTAATTTTCGTACATTTTGACTGAAAACAAACATTGTGGATAAAGTGTTGTAATACTTTGTGACCACCTTGCGGTTTTTGATGAGTTTGTTTTGGGGTTGTTGTTTGTGGGTTTTTTCGGGGGGGGGGGGGTGGTGTTTTTTTTTTTTTCTTCTTTTTTTTTTTGGGGGTGGGTGGGGGGGGGGTTGGTCATTAAACATGGTACATATACGTTTTAACAAATTAAAGAATTATGAAACTTTGTAAACAATGACAGTCTTTCACAATGTCAACGAAGGATAATTTATGTTTCCTTGGAATTTGAACTTTTTTAAAGAGAGAAATTACGCGAACATTAGAAAAGTTGTGTAAAGAAATTAAATCAGAACTCTAAAATACAGAATGAAGTTAATTTTCATCAGAAGTTTCCGATTCACTTGATATTATGATGCGACAACGTTAAACATGGTGAATGGAAGGGCTCATTCGATTGACATCTGGTGTTGACACTGATGTTAAAAATGCCACCATATATTGGTCCTGCAAACAATGTACCCAATATATCAACCATTATGGATGGTGTGTATTTGCAACGTTTTAAATGATTATCAATGCTAGACCGAATACACCGAAAACTGGTTGGATCATAGTCCATCATCATTAGGTTTTCGGACCTCCATAAAACAATTTGCATAAAATCAAGTCTACTTCTTCTATTTTTCGGGTTTTCTGTAGTGATTTTGTCAAATAATTGTTAAGAATTTTCATGTCATATTTTGTTGTTAGGGATGTATTTTTCTTTTCATTAACAGACATAAACTGATCAATATCGTTAATACAATTTTTACTTGCATTGTCAATTCTCGTTTTCCGGAATGTTATCAAGTAGCATGTCATCTGCAAGTAAATCATCAATAACCTCGTCTGACAAGTTGATAGCTGAATGTGTATGCGGGTTTGGAACACTTGTTACAGTTTCTGGAATTACTCTGATCCTAAGACTCGGTACTTGTAATTTACCAATTTCCGTGTTAACCTCGTATATGTGGTACGTATTTAGTGGTCTACGTATTTGAGTAAGATTCTCATCTATTCGTTCTAATTATTCGCAATTACCAGGGGGCGGGATTTAGCTCAGTCGGCTGAGCGTCCAGGTGCTAAGTGCAGTCGAAACATCTATCTCCACCAACCGATTTGTTTTTTTACCAGGGGGCGGGATTTAGCAACAGTCGGCTCAGCGCTTGCTTGAGGTGTCTTGCGTTGCAGGTTTCCTATGACTACGAAAATTACCTCAATTGTTTACTAACACATGACAGTCTTTCACAATGTGGACAGTCCAAGAGAAATTTACGCGAACATTAGATATATAAAGAAAATTTTATATCGTTCCAACCAAGTATATATCATCACACATTCACTTATGTCAAAAGCGTGGAACATGGTACCCTGGACTGGCCTCATATCGATATGTTGCTTTGATGTCTGTGGTATATTGGTTCCTATATAATATATATATATCAACCATTATGGATATATATATAATTTAAATGATATCATGCTAGACCAGGTTGGATCCTCTAGCATGTACTCAAACGTCCAAGCAATTAACTTCTTATTGCGTTGTTGTTGGACCGGGTTTTTTGTAGGTCCGGTGATTAAATTTTTTGTATATATGAGCGTTCCTGGCATGGGGCGATTTTTACAGGTTGGAGGTCTCGGTAACGGCATGAGGACTGTGACCAAAAGGATTTTTAATATCCCTGAGTGCGTCATTGAAGTGCTATGTTTAAGTCAAAACTCAATTGGTATTCAAATACTGTAAACAGATTACACAGTGGTTGCACACCGACCAGTGATCCATACACTGGTTTATATGGTATATCTATATATATATATATATGTCGGTTAATAGCATGTGCTATATAACTGCCTGTGGCTCGAAGCGCAAATATGTAATAAAATTGATCCCTTGCTGCCTGTCGTAAAAAGAGTAGCCTATGGGCGTGCATTCTGATTTCAATTAAATGTTTCCTCTAAAAACACGTGTCAGAATACCCATATGTTTGACGTCCAATAGCCGAACCCCCATATATCAATCAATTCTCAATGTGGTCTAGCGGCGTCGTTATATTGAAAAAAATGCAACTTTGCACTTTATTTATATATATATATGATATATATATATATATATATATATATATATATATATATATATATATATATAGCCAGTGCCAGGTATGTCCACATCTGCATGTAAGTCAAACGTTGCCAAGCCATGGGGCCTTAGAACCGCGTGGTTGTTGGACCGGTACGAATATGGTCGACTAACGATCGTTCTATGTTTTTTCAGGAACGTAGTTGGTCTGATTGGTAGCGTTCCGGCCCAACAATTGCGGGCGATTGGGTGCCACAGGTTCGGGTCTCGGTAACGGCATGAGGAAATTTGTGAAGGCAATAAAGGATGTTAATATCCCCTGTGCCAGTGCGTCATTGAATATATGTATGTTTAAGTCAAAACCCGACATACATACAATAGAGATATTCAAAATATAAAAATACACACACACATACACACACACACACACACACACACACACACAGACGTACATACATACATACATACATATATATATATATATATATATATATATATATATATATATATGTCGGGTAATAGCATGAGCCAATCGTGTGACGACGAGGTGCTACGACCCACTTCTAGTATAACTTTGATATGTACGAAGATATGTTTCACGATATGTGTAATAAAACCGCATTTTGAGTCAAAATGCCATCGCGTATGACTAGGGCGTGCATTCTGATTTCAATTTAAATGTGTCCCTTATTTCGGTGTGAAATATACCCACCATTTCTGTACAATCCATGCTTTAAAAAAAACATATAATCACATCAATTCTGGAACTTTGGTCTGACATTTTTTGCCTTAGTTTCAGATATTGAAAGAATAAATGCATACCACTGCACGTTATTCCAGTCCAGTTTGGTTGACATTCTCCTGTACATTCTCCAGTTATGTAGTTACACGTTCCATTCAGACAGTGACAGAGCTGACGGCAGTTATGACCAAAAGTGCCAGGTCGACAGACTGAAAAAAGAGTTAGAAATATATTAACGAGTGAATGAACCCATTCTTATCGATGTAGAAGAAAACAGTAGATCGATCACTATCAAAAGCAAATATATGTAACAAAACAAAAGTCACACTGAGCAATACAATATGTGAGAGAGAGAGAGAGAGATGAGAGAGAGAGAGAGAGAGAGAGAGTGCGTGAGAGAGAGACGAGCCCGACAGTCTGACACAGAGACACAGAGAACCGAGTTATGGAGTGGCAACGTACCGGCTGCTCTCTCTCTCTCTCTCTCTCTCTGTCTCTATATATATAACTATATATATATGCTCAATATAGTTCAATCCGTATCGAGAGAGAGAGAGGAACTGTCGGAGAGATACAGAGAGAGAGGCAAAGAGAGACCAGCACAGAGACAGAGAGAGTGAGAGAGAGAGAGAGACAGAGACACAGAGAGAGAGCGAGTTATGGAGTGAAATCGTACTGTCTCTCTCTCTCTCTCTCTCTCTCTCTCTCTCGAATATCTCTCTCTGTCGGATATAATATATATATATATATATAGCTATATATATGTATACCGTGGGGAGAGTGTTGATGAGAGAGAGAGAATGAGAGAGAGAGAGAGAGAGAGAGAGAGAGAAGAGAGAGAGAGAGTTATAACCCATTTGTTATGGTGTGCGTTCGTTTTGAGAGAGAGAGAGAATGGGGGGGGGGGACAAGCAGTGAGACTGAGCAATACATCGAGAGAGAGAGAGAGAGAGAGAGAGAGAGAGAGAGAGAGAGAGAGAGAGAGAGAGTGAGAGTGTGTGTGTTATGGTGTGAAATCGTTCGAGAGAGAGAGAGAGAGAGTTATGCAGTGAACTCGTTGTCGTTGTAATGATTGGCAAGAGGCTAGACAGTGGGCCAAGTTAAAGGTATGAGTAGTTATGCAGTTGCATGTGCAGTGTGATCTAATGTATCAGTTCAGGCGACACACTGGTTTTAAACAGTAGGATTTTGCTATTTTTGTTTGTTTATTTAGTATGGTCTTTAAATATTTTGATGTTAAGGTTGTGCAATTTTCCGATGTGTCGTGTGACATACATTGCATCGTTTTGTTATTATTTAGGCCAATTTGGACAAAACCCATTCATACCCATTTTGTTTCGTCCCTGGCCGATTCGAACACACTGCTGTTTTATACCCTAGACGATTCGTACCCAGTACATTTAGGACAGGTTTTATGTTGAATTGCTCAATGATAATATTTGGTCTGTCTCAGGCAGTTGTTCGCTTGAGGGATTTTAACTGTTTATATATGTGTATATGGGGAAAACTATTTACATCTATTCTAAATTAAACAATAACTATATTTCTTGAATCGACAGAAAATCTCAAGGAAAATCAAGCATGTTTTCACAAGAATTATAGTACAACTGACAATAGTTTTTCATTATATGCCTTTTTTGAAACTGTAAAACAACGAAAGAAAAAACTATATTGTGCCTTTATTGATTTTTCTAAAGCATTCGACACAGTTTGGCGAACAGGTTTATGGCAAAACAAAAATCTTAAGTTTAGATATAAATAGAAAGTGTCATAGAATTAGTTATAACATGTATCAAGGAATTAAGTCATGCATTAGTCACCATAACGAATATTCTGCTTACTGTTTATGTCAAAACGGTGTACGCAAAGGCAAACACCTTTCACCTATTTTATTTGCTATGTATCTAAATGATTTATAAGATTCATTAACAGACACACCATGTAATGAAATCAAATTAGATATTGTAGATAGTTAGAAATACCTAGGCATCATATTTTGTAGAAATGGATAATTTATTCAAGCAGAAAAGACGCTTACATCGCAAGTTAAAAAAGAATGACTTTGTTCAAAATTTAAATTTACCTATAGATTGTCAGTTACGCATTATTGATAGTACTGTTGTTCCAGTTCTATTATATTCTTCAGAAATATGGAAATTTACAAGTAATCAAAATATTTAACACATATAGTTATTTGTGTTTGAAGACTTATTAAAACATAGAAAAAAGTACCCCACTACATATGATTTATGGCGAAACAGTGTGTTTTCCCTCTGAATATTCGGATCAAAACCAGGATGCTTAGCTTTTGGGTCTCTTTGATTACTGGAAAATGTTTCTAAAATATCCGCAACAATATATAGAATTATGCTATATAAAACTGCCAAGCATGGATATAAATTTAAGTTGTTAATTAATATAGAATATACTCTAAGCTAATTGGGTATGGGCAATTATTGGTTAAATCAAAACATTATCAACAAGAACGCATTCGTTCATATTGGGTATCAAAGGTTAAAAGATCAATACAGACAGGTATGGAATGATAATTTAAATATCTATCCAAAATGTATTACCTTATTAGAATATTCAAATCAACACATTCATGCGAAAATTATATTTTTCACTTACTGGAGAAACTATGGACAGTCTACATTCGATTCTGGACTAGTAATCATTATTTAACAATTCAAACTGGCCGATGCCAAAACATTGAAAGACAAAACAGAATACATCCTATTTGTAACACTGCTTTAGATGGCAAATATCACTGTTTATTTCAGTGTCCTTATTTAACAAATGAAAGATCAACATATCTAAACAAATACTACTACAACAGGCCAAACACTTTCAAATTGTATCAGCTATTTAATTCTACAAAGCTATCAACCATAAAGAAAGTATGTATGTTCATCAATGCTATTAAAACCTTTTTTTTTTTAAACATGTATATGTTATAATTATATCCAGTGTATTATTATATGATATGTAACACGTCACAATTTGGCGTTCTAAAACGACCAAAAACAGTTTTGTTTTCGTAATATTTCAACCAATCGAACAAACCAGCTACCAACCAAAATTAGTTTGCTGGGTGACATCATTTGCATATACCAAAGTTCAAATCATGTTTTCGTAATATTTCAACCAGTAGAAAGAGCTATATAAGTACACTTGCGCACTTATTAACAATAGTTTCCTTGGGATGTTTACCGCACGATACGTCTGTTAAAAATCATGCAACGTGCGGAGCTGTAGTTAGTGTGGTAGGGATGTTAACTAGTCTTCCCCTATCAAATAAATTCCCCAAACTGAAAAAAGACATTGAATATTATTTCTAGTTCTACATATCATAAAATGATTTTAGACGATCTAAATATTAAAATGTTCTCAAAAATAGCATTTTAGTATTTAATTCTCCATACCATTCCCATCCCGAGAAATATAAACTACGTCCCTGAGTTTTAATATATTCCGATACCAGTACAGCCCTAACACACACTGATAAAACTACCTCATACTGCATTTGCACGTGCGATACGAACAAGTGAAATAGACTGTTTCATGTTATTTTCGTTTCATTATTTACTACTTTCTAGTTATTGATTTTATTTGCCACAGAACTACTATAATAATTCACTCGACCTTAAGTGGGGTATAAGTGAATTATACCCACACTTACTCGGTGTATCGGTGAGTATCCCAACAGTGTTGGTCGCGAGAACCTCCGAGACGAAGCCGAGGAGGTCCCACGACCAAACCTGTTGGGATATTCACGATACAACTCGTGAAGTATGTTTCAAAGTGTCCATGTAACCTGCATGTGTGTGGATATTATATTGTCAGTATGATAATGTTTTGCCTATAAAGGACAACGTTTTGGTTATTATGCCTTTGATTTGTAACACAGCAACATGACATTATAATGATAATACATTTGCCAATTTTGTGGTTACACCGATTTTCACAAATTATATACTAGTATATAAAAAAAATGTTATCGTCACCACTAGAACACATTGAGTTACTAATCATCGGCTATTGGATGTGAACCATTTGGTACTTTTAGACATATAGTCTTAGAAAGGAAGGATGGAAAAAGAGTAAAGTTTGTTTTATTTAACGACGCCACTAGACTAGAGCACATTGATTTTTTTTATCTTATCATCGGCTATTGGACGTCAAACATATGGTCATTCTGACACTGTTTTTTAGAAGAAATCCGTTGTCGCCACATGGCCTAACCACGACGCCACCGAGGCCGGTGGAAGGAAGGAAATGGTTTATTTAACGACGCACTCCACACATTTTATTTATGGTTATATGGCGTCGGACATTATGGTTAAGGACCACACAGATATTGAGAGAGGAAACCCTCTGTCGCCACTTAATGGGCTACTCTTTTCGATTAGCAGCAAGGGATATTTTATATGAACCACTCCACAGACAGGATAGTACATATCTTTGTTACACCAGAAATAGCCCGATGGGCCCACCGACGCTATGAAAGGAAATCCGCAAATGTTTTCATTACTAGCAAGGTATCTCTTATATGCACTTTCCCACAGACAGAACAGCACATACGACGGCCATTTGATATACCAATTTTGCATTGATTGGGAAGGGACAGAATGCAGCCAGATATCCGCTGGGATAGTTCGATTCTACGACTCACGTACCACTGGCGAGCGCTCTACCGAATGAATGCCGTCCCTCACAAATCATATAAGTAAACAAACGAGGTGGAGAGAGTGTATATGTTTGTTTAGTAACTATATACTTTTTGTAATTCTCAACAATAACAGCAGCCGCCTGTTTGACTGGGACTGAAGTGTCCTGGCCCTGAAAAAGAGCTCAAATACCGGCCTTGACGACGTAGTGGTTAAGCCATCGGGCTAAAGACTGGTAGGTAATGGGTTCGCACACCGGTACCGACGTTCCACCTAGAACGAAGGAAGGAAATGTTTTATTTAACGACGCACTCCACACATTTTATTTACGGTTATATGGCGTCAGACATATGGTTAAGGACCACACAGATATTGAGAGAGGAAACCCGCTGTCGCCACTTAATGGGCTACTCTTCCCGATTAACAGCAAGGGATCTTTTATATGCACCATACATACCACGGCCTTTGTTTCACCAGCTGTGGTGCACTGGCTGGAACGAGAAATAGCCCAATGGGCTCACCGACATGGATCGATCCCACACCGACCGCGCATCGAGCGAACACTGTACCTCTGGGCTACGTCCCGCCCCTCACACAGAGACAGAGTGGATGGGTGTAGGTAGGTGAATGTTTTTGTCTGTGGCGTATGTATGTGTGGTGTCTGTGCATGTGTGCGTGTGTGTATGTGTCTGTGTGAGTGAGAGGTTGGTGTACGTGTGTGTGTGTGTGTGTGTGCGCGCGCGCGTGTGCGTGTAATTGTGTATTTGTATAGTGTGTGTGTGTGTGTTTGTGTGTGTGTGTGTGATTGTATATATATGAGTAGTGTGTTTATATTTGTGCGTGCGTGTGATTGTATATTTGTGTAGTGTGTGTGTGTGTGTGTATGTGTGTGATTGTATATATATATATGAGTAGTGTGTGTGTGTATATATTTGTGCGCGCGTGTGATTGTATATATGTGTAGTGTGTATGTGGGTGGGTGTGTGTGTATGTATGTGTTGTGTTATCATTATAATGTATTGCTAACGTTACAATACAACGCAAGACAGCTGAATGGCTTAAAGAAATTTTTAAAAACACAAAACACAAAACTACTAAATAAACCAGATCTCCCTATACATGTGAGTAATAGCACGTGTGTGCGTGTTGCCTCGAGTGTGTATGTATATATGCGCGTGTGTATATGCATGTGGCATATCTAAAGGTTGAGGAAAATTGATCATGTGTGTGTGCGTGCGTGCGTTTGTGTGTGTGCGTACGTGCTAGCTTGTATGTATTTATATGCGCACGTGTGTTTGTTTGTTTCTTCGTTTATTCTTCAACAATAAAAATAAGAAGTGGTATACCGTGGAAAAAAAAAAAGATACCGAGTATGAAACCACTATGGTACGAAATGACCAAACATTATGGTACGAGATGGTAAAACGTAGGCACGAAATGGCTATGGTACGAAATGACTGTGGTACGAAATGACCAAAGCACTATGGTACGAAACGACTATTGTACGAAATGACTATGGTACGAAATGACCATAAACTATGGTACGAAATGGATGGTACGAAATGACTTTGGTACGAAATGACTAGTAACCGTATATATATATGTATGTGTGCGTGTATATATTTTGTTGTGTTTGCGTTCCTGTGTATATACGGCATGTAAACACCTGTAGTTGAATACCTACTGTATATCCTAAACCGAAATCCACACGCTTATCACATCTAGCAGTTATTATCCTCATTACGATTAAACTAACACATAATACTTTATGACAAAAGCTTTCTTACCTGACTGTGAGTAAGTTTTAAAACAAATCCACGATGCCACGAGAAACAGACACGACCAAAACGCCGACATTTTCGGACGGCTCTCCGAACCAGGAAGTAAAAATGTCGTCCACGGTACACGATATACGGGGTACACGGTTGTTTTGCGTTGTGTTTCGTGGTTTGGGGGTGGGCAACACAGGGACAAATGAATCCGGTAGCCTAGCTATCACGGTCTGATCATATATATATATATATATATAGTTCTGTCGCCTGTTCGTTGAGGGTTAGCCTGAGTACTCTGACTGTAAGAGAGCTAGACGGATATTTGGACATAAATACGCTCTCATTACAGTCAGAGACCAGTTGAGGGTGTACACGACAAAATCAATTCACGTAGGCTACAATAGCCTCTATTATAAGCATACTTATCTTCCCTTGATTTGCGTTTAGCGGCAAGAACATCCACGTTCAGGTTCTAATAGACCAAAGCAATTCCTATTGCCGATAATGTTAACATTTACTAATAAAATTGGTATAAGCAGCGTATCAACACACCCAGTAAATAAAAAGTGTGGCACCTCACATCCAATCTACCTGCAAGAAAATGGGGGGGGGGGGGGGGGGGGGGGTCATATTTAATTAATGTTTTTATTCATAGGCGTCGGAAGATGACAGCAACTGGGGAGGGGGGGCACTTATTAAATGCGAGTTCATATTGTGCATTATTGTGACACCCCCCCCCCCCAGTTTCAGAGTTGCGGGCCAGTGCCCCTCTGCCCCCCGCCCCTTCCGACGTCTATAAAAAATAAAAGTGTAATTATTTATTGTCAGTGGATAATGTCAATGTATTTGCACAAATAATCAACGTCACATATTACTACCAATCCCAGCCACAGCTGTTTTACTTTGTAAATATACACCTTGAACTATGAAACGGAACTATCTTTTTCAGTACCATGCAACCTCCAGTTGCTTGCAACAAATGCCCTTTTGTTAGTAACAATGTACTACTGAATCGTGGATGTGTACTTTTTGTAATTCTCAACAATAACAGCAGCCGCCTGTTTCTCTAGGACTGACCTGACCTGACCTGGCGCTGACAAAGAGCTCAAATACCGGCCTTGACGATCTAGTGGTTAAGCCATCGATCTGAAGACTGGTAGGTCAGGGGCCTAGCTTGGGATTATCAGGTGGTACGCAGACTTTTTCGGCGATGAAATATAACGCATTATACACGCATATATATCATATATTTAATTTGTTTTTAAATATATTATAATCTCAGGTGGTACGCAGCTGGAAGCTCGAAGCTCGGCCCCTGTAGCTACTGGGTTCGCACCCCGGTACAGACTTTCCACCAAGAGCGAAGGAAGAAACGAAATGTTTTATTTAACGACGCACTCAACACATTTTAGTTACGGTTATATGGCGTCGGACATATGGTTAAGGATCACACAGATATTGAAAGAGGAAACCAGTTGTCGCCACTTCATGAGCATGAGCTACTCTTTTCAATTAGTAGCAAGGGATCTTTTATATGCACCATCCAACAGACAGGAAAGCACATACCATGGCCACGGTCTTTGATATACCAGTCGTGGTTCACCGGCTGGTATATCAAAGAGTTTAATTATTCCATGTGTAGGTGCAAGACCACTATACCGACTTCTCTCTCGCTAAGTTACAACTAACCACTACCCCACAGGCGATAGGTTGGTGACGTCACAGCAGTTTGCTTCCAAGACTTTGCAATTACAAGGCCTGCTACATGTCATAAATTCCGTGGCTAATGCATAATCAAAAACTAATAAATTAAATAAATAGCACGTCAGCGAAACCGAATCACATTGGGATGAATTCACGAAGCTTTCACGAAGCCTCTGTCAATCAATCTCTATCAATCTCTCTCTCTCTCTCTCTCTCTCTCTCTCTCTCTCACTCACTCACTCACTCACTCACTCACTCACTCACTCACTCCACTGAACCACTTTCTGGACCGACACGATATATTGCTATTATTGTAGAGATATATCTTGCTACACCTAGCATAGCTAGAGAAAATAATTATTAAATTATTGTCTTCTATTAATAACGTTGTTTTTGTTGTTGTTGTTGTTGTGTGTTTTTTGTTGTTGTTGTTTTGTTGTTGTTGTTGGGGTTTTTTGTTGGTTGTTTGTTTTTTGTTTTTTTGTTTTTTTTTTTTTTCTGGGGGGTGGGGGTGGGGTGGGGGGTGGTGGTGGGTGGGAGGGGTTATCTTACCATTATTCGTGGAAGTTACATTATATACACCCAGACCCTAGTCTGTATGGGGATATTTACATAACAAGATCAAGTGTCGAAATAGCCATCATCCCGCCAGTTTGTGATATAACCGGTTTAACGAACCGACAGAGAAATATGTGTAACTATCAAGGTCAGGTGACTGGACTCGCATGACTTCAAACGTGTGTGCCGACAATCAAATTCCGCAACACTGCTATAACGACAGCTCAATCATGTCATAAAGATAGAAAAAAAGTTATTATGATCAACCGAACTTACATCCATGCGTGAGTATGTGTGTATGTATGTGTGTGTGTATCTGTGTGTGTGTGTGTGTGTGTGTGCGTGCGTGTGTGTGAGAGAGAGAGAGAGAGAGAGAGAGAGAGAGAGAGAGAGAGAGAGAGAGAGAGAGAGAGAGAGAGAGAGAGAGAGAGAGAGAGGGGAGGGAAGGGGGAGGGAGAGAGAAAGTGGGTGGGAGGGTGCAGGTAGGTGTGTGTTTATTTTGTTTGTGTGTGTGTGTGTGTGTGTGTGAGAGAGAGAGAGAGAGAGAGAGAGAGGGGGGGGGGAGGAGTGTGTGTGTGTATCTGTGTCTATGTGTATCTGTGTCTGTGTGTGTGTATATATGGCTGTGTGTGTGTGTGTGTGTGTGTGTGTGTGTGTGTGTGATTGTATATATCCGTGTATCGTGTGTGTGTGTGTGTGCGCGCACGCGCATGTGTGCGTGTGTGTGTGTGTATGTATGGCTGTCTGTGTGTGTATGTGTGTGTGTTTGAGTGTGTTTGTGCGTATGTGTGTGTGTGTGTGATTGTATATATCCGTGTATCGTGTGTGTGTGCGCTTTGTGTGTGTATGTGTGTGCGTGTCTGTGTGTGTGTATGTGTGTGTGTGTGCGTGTCTGTGTGTGTCTGTGTGCGTGTCTGTGTGTGTGCGTGTGTGTCTGTGTGTGTGTGTGTGTTTGTTATCATTACAATATATGTTGCTAACATTACAATACAATGCAAGACAGCTGAATGGCTTAAAGAAATTAAAAGACAAAACACAAAGCTACTAAATAAACCAGATGTTCCTATGCATGCGAGTAATAACGTGTGTGCCTGTTCGCGCAAGTGTGTATGTTTGTCTATGTTTGTTTATAAGCGCGCGTATATATGCATGTGTCGTATCTAATAAAGATTGAGGAAACTCGACCGTGTTTATTTGTGCAGGCTCGTAGGAACCGGTGGGGGGGGGGGGGGGGGGGGGGGGACGTGCGAAAGCGAGTCAGATACCAACACTGTTCACGAGTTTCATAAAAATGGTATGAATGGTATTTTATTTATTACAAACCAACTGCAAACAAGCCGCAACGCAGATGTAAGCAGATGTCGAGATCTACTACACGTTATTTTTCTACGAATTGGGTCAGCAAGTGATCTACGCCACGCTGATATTATACTAGTTAGATATTGAGTGATTGTTATGACATGAGCAATATCTTAGATTGGTGTGTAATATATCTCTATATATGTACATGTATATATATATATATATATATATATATATATATATATATATATATATATATATATATATATATACATACACATACACATACACACATACATACATACATACATACATACATACATATATATATATATATATATATATATATATATATATATATATATATCGTGTTTGCGTTCACGTGTATTTACGGCATGTGAAAACTGGCAATTGAATACCTATCACTAACCCTTACCCTAAACCTTAGCCTGAATGAACTGAATGCTGGAACGTTCGGAAGTCTTGTCAGTAACACTTTATTGACAAAAGCTTTCTTACCTGACTGTGAGTGAGTTTTAGAATAAATCCACGATACCACGAGAAGCAGACACGACCAAAACATCGACATTTTCTGACAACTCTCCGAACCAGCAAGTAAAAATGTCGTCTTCGGGGTAGACGGGCAATACTACACGGATTTTTTTTTTTCGTTATCTTTCGTGGTTTGGGGGCGAGTACCTCCCAACACAGGGAGTCGGAACGGTCTGATTATATATAGGCCACAGTTCTTTCGCCTGTTCTGTTCTTTGAGGGTGTACACAAGAAAATCAATTCACTTAGGCTACAATAGCCTTTATTAGTAACGGACTTATCTGTCCTTGATTTGCATATTATGAGTTAAGCGAAGTGGCGCGAACATCCACGTTCAGGTTCTAATAGACGAAATCAATTCCTATTGCCGATAATGTTAACGTTTACTAATCAAACTGATATAGACAGCGTATAAACACACCCAGGAAGTAGAGCAATAAAAAGTGTGTGTCACGGGGATCCTATAATACCCGTAACTGAATAAAACACGATTATCCAAATATCTCTCCTAACTGTATATCTATTAGATCTCTCTGTAACGGGCAGTTATACCCACGTTGCTCGTCTAGGTATGATCAGAGATAAGATCTTATATTAAGTATATAGAATATAGCACGTTAGTTCACTAGAAAACACAACAAAAACACAATACACTTTGGAATCTGTATTAACCTACGCTGACAATGTACTGCCGCAGTAGTTAATTAACAACAACAAATAATAACAACCCAGAACTGATCACTTATTTAGTTAATCTCTAGGTGTCTAGTTTACACAATATTCTAATCACTTCACCGTGACACAACACCCACACGTGCGATACTTGAGAAACGCTTCCAGGGGAACTTAAGTAATAAAGGAATTACAACTCTATTCCTAACTGGTTAATTTTTAATTAACCCTTAACTACTTATTCAATAACCTTGTAATACAGAATTAATACTGGTACTTATCACAATAAAGACAATAACCTACAGTTTACCTAGGTCCTCTAGGATGACTGGTTAAGCTTTATATATATAGAACAGTGAGCCTACAGTTTACTGCGTCAGATTACCGGCAGCACCGTCTAAATAATATTGGTATTATACAGTATTAAAATATTTAAAGTCACATCAATCACATCAAGGTTATACAACAGAGCAGAAATAATATTTACCAAGTCCAAACGGACGCGTTCCCTGGAAGCCTTCCAATATGTTTCTGTCCGATATCTCTAAAACCCTAGCTATTTATTATAAAACCCGAATATCGCCTGGGGGCACATCGCGGTACCGAATACCTACAAGTGATATTTCCACAGCGACCAAGACGTCAATTTTCCTTAGATGGCCAGACTTGCTGACGCCTAGTCGCCAAATCACGGTCGTAAAAACCGCACTCGCGGAGGTATTACGTTACTACTGGCCGCATGGCCTCCGCACCTGGGCTGGGTGTGTAATAGGCACAGCTCGACCACGGTCGCGCGGAGGTATTACGTAACAAGTGCCCATCTGGGCTTAAGTGTATATTGGAACTGCACACGGCCCTCTAAAACAATTAATATCGCCACAAAATTAAGAGCATGTTCCGTCACAGTGTGGCCTCTCACATCTAGTCTACCTGCAAGAAAATGGTGTGTGTGTGTGTGTGTGTGTGTGTGTGTGTGTGTGTGTGTGTGTGTGTGTGTGTGTGTGTCACATACTATTTAAGAGATTTAATTAATGTTTTTATTCGTAGACGTCGGAAGATGGCAGCAACTGGGGGGGGGGGGGGGGTGGACTTATTAATTGCGAGTGCACATTGTGCATTATTGTGGCCCCCAGTTTCAGAGTGGGGTGACAGTGCCCCCTGCCACACCCACACACCATTTCCGACGCCTGTGATATTAGCAACCGTCATTTTTGCAAAAAATTGCAGTTCTATGTTTGGAGGTACCCTGCATTAGTTTCAACCTCTGGTATATAGGTTCTAATATACCAAATCAATTCCTGTTGCCGATAATGTTACCGTTTACTACTATAACTGATATAAGCAGCGTATCAACACACCCAGAAAGTGCATTAATAAAAAGTGTGGCACCTCACACCTAATCTACCTGCAAGAACATGGGGGGGGGGGGGGGGGGGGGGGGGGCATATACCATTTAAGAGATTTAATTAATGTTTTTAATAGCAACCGTAATTTTTCTGAAAATTGCAGTTCTATTTTGGGAGGTACCCCGCGTTAGTTTCAATCTCTCGTATATACTGCATAACAACAGTATAACAATTAAAAGTGTATTTATTTATTGTCAATGGATAATAGTATTAGCACAAATAATCAACGCCACACATTGCTAACAATCACACCCACAGCTGCTTTTACTCTGTAAATATTTAACGGTGCACCTCGAACGGAACTCTCTTCTTTGGTACTATGCAACTTCTACTGCATAACAACTGTAGAACAAATAAAAGTGTACAGTGGCGTAGGAAGGTGCCAAAAAGTGTGTGTGAGTGTGTGTGTGTGTGGGGGGGGGGGGGGGGGGGGCACACTCTTATATTTGCACACTTTTATACTATTATAAAGTTATTATAAAGCAAAACATCTGAAAAGTGGGGTGCACATGCCCCCACGCCCTCCCCCAGCTTCCTACGCCAGTGGTGTATTTATTGATTGTCAGTGGATTTGCACAAATAATCAATTAGGAGATAAACATACTCTGATTTCATTTTCGAGGTAGGTTATCGTGGATTTAACACCGCTAAATGTTACATTTGAAACCTTACGCGCTAGAAATTCCCCGGTCCTCCACTACACATCTCGTGCCATGCTTAACAACGACCCTGATCATTAACCCACCCCACTTTAAAAAAAAAATGCTTCGGCGGGCCCCACAGCTCATATACTAATATTTATTAATGCAGCTTGCGCTACAGAAAACTACAGCTAGTCATTTAGTGTACACTTCCTTTCGTACACTGTGATATATACACAAACGCATTCATATTAGCGTCAAATATTAAAACTTTTATTAAGATGCCCTTTAAACGAGCCAATGTGCCCATTTATTCTTGATCCCCCTCTAAAATTATGTTTTGGATCCGCCCATGTATCGGCCCCCTATTTGTCTCTCTCCCTCACACACACACACAC
The DNA here is from genome assembly GCF_016097555.1 of Gigantopelta aegis. NCBI lineage: Eukaryota > Metazoa > Mollusca > Gastropoda > Neomphalida > Peltospiridae > Gigantopelta > Gigantopelta aegis. The sequence goes on along the minus strand of NC_054711.1, from coordinate 13,342,264 downwards.
ACACACACACACACACACACGCAAACACACACACACACACACACACACACACACACACACACACACACACACACAGTGTGTTCTTTGTATTCTTTGATGAGTAACAGATTAAAACACAACACTAAATATATTTACCCAACAACCTTTACTTCAAAAAGAACGTGGATGTATTTATTTATTTACTAATACAATCATTAGTACCACAAAAATATTATACTACATTCTAGTGTTTGCATCTTGCCTGTCAAAACACATGCCTACTAGTTACTTAAACACAATCATTTCAACGAAAACATTTCATCCGTTATATATCATTAAGAAGATGTTAGGATTTAATTAAAATGATACAATAACAGAAGAGAAAAAATCATGGAATATGTATAAACCTGATGCTCTTTAGCTCAACCATAAGCATGGGGCCTACAAGCTACGCGATCGATCACGCTTATGTCCACGATCCAGTATGTATTGATGTATGAATATCTCTATACTGTATGTATGTCGAGGTTAATTATTATATACATAGATATTAACGCACTGGCGCACGGGATAATTAAAAATGTTCTGGCCTCACAAATTATGTCATGCTGTTCCTGGGGCTCGACCCTATGACACCGAATCGCCTGCAACATGTATACTTGCCATATATCCCATTTCTAATGCTAACTAGTGTGTTGAAGCAGAAACATAGACGAAGAACAGTACATATACGCATGTATGTATGTATGTAAATATGTATGTATGTGTGCGTGCATGCATATATGTATGTATGTATGTATGTATGCATGTGTGCGTGCATGCATGTATGTATGTGTGTGTGTGTGCATGCATGCATGTAGGTAGGTAGGTAGGTAGGTAGGTAGGTAGGAAGGTAGGTAGGTAGCTATGTATGTAGGTAGGTAGGTATGTATGTACTGATGTATGAATATCTATATATTGTATGTATGTCGAGGTTGACTGTTACATACATAGATATTAACGCACTGGCGCAGGGGATAATTAAATCCTTTCTGGCCTCACAAATTGTGCCATGCCGTTCCTGGGACTCGCACCTATGGCACCTAATCGCCTGCAACATACATACTTGCCACGGTACGTTCTGATCTATCCAGACATCCAAATTCTAAAAAAATATGTATGAAGTCGGCCCAAAATCTCCCAACTGCTAACTAGTGTGTTGAAGCAGAAACATAGACGAATAACAGTACATATACGCATGTATGTATGTATGTATGTATGTATGTATGTATGTATGTATGCATGCATGTGTGTGTGCGTATGCATTTATGTAGGTAGGTATGCATTTTTTATATTTTGAATAGCTCTATTCTATGTATGTCGGGTTTTGACTTAAACATACATATATTCAATGACGCACTGGCACAGGGGATATTAAAACCCTTTATTGCCTTCACAAATTTCCACATGCCGTTACTGAGGCCCGAACCTGTGGCACCCAATCGCCCGCAATTGTTGGGCCGGAACGCTACCAATCAGACCAAGTACGTTCCATACTGACACTGGCGCTGGCGCATGGGATAATTAAATCCTTTCTGGCCTCACAAATTGTCCCATGCCGTTGCTGGGACTCGAAACTGTTGCACCTAATCGCCCGCGAATTGAAGACTAACCACGATGCGTTCTGTGCTATCCAGACATGTATGTATATATGTATGTATGTATGTATGTATGTTTGTATATGTGTGTCTACCTATCTACCAGTCTGTCTTGTCTGTCTATATGTATATATGTTAAAGTTAAAGTTTGTTTTGTTTAACGGCACCACTAGAGCACATTGATTTATTAATCATCGACTATTGGATGTCAAACATATGGTAATTTTAAATTAGTAGAGAAATATATTTTTTGTGCACCATCCCACAGACAGGATAACACATACCAAGGCCTTCTAATTTGTTATGGCTTGCTTTTTTATTATTATTGGAAGGTCGGGAAGGTAATTCGCATGTTTTCCGTGTATTTGTTTTTTTTGGCAAAAGTAACTTTAGTTTATAAAAACATTGTTTCTACGAATACAAAACAGCATTTTATTTTGTTGAAATATTTCTTCTTCGACTACAAAATCCCTCTTAAACATAGCATATATTGTAACATTTGTATCTTTACATTGGTAAATAGTCCTGCAGCAGAGGCTGAAAAAGAGCCTTAGTTTTTGGGGTGCTGAAGGAAAAAAACACACATATATGTTGGCCATCTGCGAAATTGCGTTTAGGGGGTCAAAATTACAACAACAAAAAATTGTAGTATACGAAATTAGGATTGTGTGGAAAATACATTGTATCTGAGTATAATAGAGTGCCACACGCCATGTTTTTTTATGTATCTTTGTTCGATTATTTCTTTAGGATTCGTTTAAAGTTAAAGGCCGTAACTGTTAAAACACGGCAAAATCCTCATGAAAATCAAACTTGACCCGTAACCACACACGATAAAGTTACACACAACATTCTAGTTCGATATCTCGAGTCGTTGTGTAATAAATCTCATAATGACAATACCTGTTTAAAACCGCAAGGTCAAAGTCTGAACGTTCGTCAACCGAATGTTGATATCGTCAGGAATATTATTTGCCGTTTGTCTAAACACCAGTTATCCTATCGTAGTCATTTTCCGGTGGGTTGGATAAATCAAGCTTTTCGTATTCATTCGTTTGGCCTGCATTAACATAGCCACCTCCAATGTCAAAATTACTCGGTTGGGCATCCATTTGATCACGTGATCTTGGATAATTGGTCGAGTGAGACATGGCGACGTCTTGGGAACTGGAACCTCTGGGACTGTTGTGGCCGCCATCTTGTCTATCGACGATTTCATATTCTACAGCACTGGGGTCTGTAGGATGGCTGGATGGGTTCGTGTTTGTTTTTCTCATCTCTTGCTGATACGAGTCTGACTTCATTCTGTGAGTTTTAATGTGCCTACAATATATATATATATATATATATATATATATATATATATATATATATATATATATATATATATATATATATATATATATGTATATATATATATATATATTATACACGCTACTGAACAATTACAACAAAATAAAAGTTTACATTAGATCATATAAATTTATTAATTACCGGCTATTGGATATCAAATATTTGATATTTTTTAAACTGCTACATTTTGCAAGCGATCTTTTATATGCACCATGTCACAGACAGGATAGCACTACGACACCAATAGAGCACATTGGTTTATTAATAATCGGCTACTGAATGTCAAACATTTGGTCATTCTGACATAGTCTTAGACAGGAACCTCCTACATGCTTCTTCTAGTAGCAAGGAATCGTTTGCATGCACCATGCCATAGGCATGATAGTATATACTACGACCTTTGATATATCAGTCGTGTTGTGCTGGCTGGAACGAGAAATAGTCTAGTGGGCCCACCGACGGGGATCAATTTCAAACCGACCGCCATACGTTCTGCCCCCCCCCCCCAAAAAAACCCCACCCCACCCCCTCCCCCAAAAAGAAAAGAAAAAGAAAATAAAAGTTAAAATAAATTGAAAATAAAATTAAACATAACAGTGAGATCTACTTGCCAGAATAAAACACTCGTCACTATGACCAACAGTACAAAAAGCACCCCAGCCACAACGGAAATGGCAACAATGGCGGAATCACCGTTACAGTCTGTAGCGGCTTGGGCTGCAAAAAAAGAATATGTTCGAATATAAAATGTTCGTGCTACTCTTAATGAGAGTGCGTTAGGGTCAATTGTAAATCCTTGTACACTCCCATTTCTATTATCAAATATTTTATAACGAACTAAACGGTATATTTTATAGTTAATATATTTAGTGAATAATTTAAAAAAGAGGTTCGGTCGCATCCTGAATCCCCACTGTAACAGGCCTGATTGTTTTAGTTCGTAATCGCACTTACCTTCAACACATGCAAGTCCTCTCCACCCTGGCAGACACCCGCCACTGCAGTATCCCAGTTCATGATGATAGAGTCCCCCCCCCCCCCCCCCTTGCAATGTCTGTCTGCACATATTGATTCACAATTCTGACCATAATGATCTGCATTACAATCTGAAATTTAAAACATATATATAATATATAGGAAGAGCTTCACAAAACATGTTATGTAATTATTTCTAAACAAAAATACATACAAACCCACCAAAAAACCCAGTATACATGCACTCACAGATTGGTACTCACGCACTCGCAGAATATCTTTCTGCTAACATTTAGTGCTGGGGTGTCGTTACACATTCAGTCATTCATTCATAAAATTATATATGTCCCATTAACCTTCATGTTTTTATGGTAGTGTTTTGTAGTTTTGTCATAGCGATATATGTTGTATCAGCTCAATATACATGTATGAGGTTTGTCGTTTTGTGAGAACTCTCAACAAATAACGATTCGCTGCTAAATAACGCGTTGAACACGATATCCAGTTGTACAGCCGTATTTAAGCCTCGTTGACATCAACAAATAATAGCAAGTATGTTTGAAATAGATATTTTATGATATGAATAATTACATAACTAGATTTTTAGGTAATCACTAATCTTCAATTTCTTCTACTAAAATATGTAAAAATGTATATATGCAATATTTCTCGTTTATTGATTTGGAATTTGTGTAATCTACTTACATAGAATTAGTTGCATTGTAAAATAATATTATAGAAAATGTTTGTATATTAAAATTATTCTGCAATGATATATTTCATTTCTGTTGATAACCGTGAACAACCAGTCTGAGAGAAATGTTAAAGCAATACATGCACCCTATCGGGCCCCACAATCTTCTAAGATCAAGGGTTATATTTCTGTTGATAACCGTGAACAACCAGTCTGGGAGAAGTGTTAAAGCAATACATGCACCCTATCGGGCCCCACAATCTTCTAAGATCAAGGGTTATATTTCTGTTGATAACCGTGAACAACCAGTCTGAGAGAAATGTTAAAGCAATACATGCACCCTATCGGGCCCCACAATCTTCTAAGATCAAGGGTTATATTTCTGTTGATAACCGTGAACAACCAGTCTGAGAGAAATGTTAAAGCAATACATGCACCCTATCGGGCCCCACAATCTTCTAAGATCAAGGGTTATATTTCTGTTGATAACCGTGAACAACCAGTCTGGGAGAAGTGTTAAAGCAATACATGCACCCTATCGGGCCCCACAATCTTCTAAGATCAAGGGTTATATTTCTGTTGATAACCGTGAACAACCAGTCTGGGAGAAGTGTTAAAGCAATACATGCACCCTATCGGGCCCCACAATCTTCTAAGATCAAGGGTTATATTTCTGTTGATAACCGTGAACAACCAGTCTGAGAGAAATGTTAAAGCAATACATGCACCCTATCAGGCCCCACAATATTCTAAGATCAAGGGTTATATTTCTGTTGATAACCGTGAACAACCAGTCTGAGAGAAATGTTAAAGCAATACATGCACCCTATCAGGCCCCACAATATTCTAAGATCAAGGGTTATATTTCTGTTGATAACCGTGAACAACCAGTCTGAGAGAAATGTTAAAGCAATACATGCACCCTATCGGGCCCCACAATCTTCTAAGATCAAGGGTTATATTTCTGTTGATAACCGTGAACAACCAGTCTGGGAGAAGTGTTAAAGCAATACATGCACCCTATCGGGCCCCACAATCTTCTAAGTTCAAGGGTTATATTTCTGTTGATAACCGTGAACAACCAGTCTGAGAGAAATGTTAAAGCAATACATGCACCCTATCAGGCCTCACAATATTCTAAGATCAAGGGTTATATTTCTGTTGATAACCGTGAACAACCAGTCTGAGAGAAATGTTAAAGCAATACATGCACCCTATCAGGCCCCACAATCTTCTAAGATCAAGGGTTATATTTCTGTTGATAACCGTGAACAACCAGTCTGGGAGAAGTGTTAAAGCAATACATGCACCCTATCGGGCCCCACAATCTTCTAAGTTCAAGGGTTATATTTCTGTTGATAACCGTGAACAACCAGTCTGAGAGAAATGTTAAAGCAATACATGCACCCTATCAGGCCCCACAATATTCTAAGATCAAGGGTTATATTTCTGTTGATAACCGTGAACAACCAGTCTGAGAGAAATGTTAAAGCAATACATGCACCCTATCGGGCCCCACAATCTTCTAAGATCAAGGGTTATATTTCTGTTGATAACCGTGAACAACCAGTCTTGGAGAAGTGTTAAAGCAATACATGCACCCTATCGGGCCCCACAATCTTCTAAGATCAAGGGTTATATTTCTGTTGATAACCGTGAACAACCAGTCTGAGAGAAATGTTAAAGCAATACATGCACCCTATCGGGCCCCACAATCTTCTAAGATCAAGGGTTATATTTCTGTTGATAACCGTGAACAACCAGTCTGGGAGAAGTGTTAAAGCAATACATGCACCCTATCGGGCCCCACAATCTTCTAAGTACAAGGGTTATATTTCTGTGTAAAATGAAGAAGTTCTATGTTCTGGCAGAATTATGGCACCCAACTGAAAGTGAAAACTGACCTGTGCTTAACTGTGTCGCACATGCGCAAATCGCAACGAAAGTCAAATTGCATATCTAACTCTATCTACTACAGGATAAACTATTTAAATTCGATATCTTGAGGCATTGTGTACAATGGTATGAGAAATTATATGTGGGATAGACGGACAGATAGATAGACAGATGCGAGGTCGGTCGGGGATCGACCCCCGTCGGTGGGCCAACTGGGCTATTTTTTGTTCCAGCCAGTGCACCACGACTGGTATATCAAAGGCCGTGGTATGTACTACCATGTCTGTGGGATGGTGCATATAAAAGAACCCTTGCTAATAATCAAAAAGAGTAGTTCATGAAGTGGCGACAGCGGGGTTTTCCCTCAGTATCTGTGTGGTCCTTAACCATATGTCTGGCGTCATATAACCGTAAATAAAATGTGTTGTGTGTGTCGTTAAATAAAACATTTCTTTCTTTTCTTACTGAAATCGGTGATTTCTCCTGTTTTGGTATCTGTAACACGATCATTTGATCGTTTGACATATGAATTTACATGTACATGTACATCACACAAGTTGAATACACGTAGAAGTGGCACTATTTTCACGCACTGTCGCGACTATAACTGATAAATCAAAGTTTCTAAGTTTTGTGGAACCGCAACTCTTAAATATGAAGAGCGGTTGTCGGCGGCCTATGCCCCAGGATGAACAATGAATATAAGTAAGTAAGTAAGTAAGTAAGTAACCCGTATACGTCCACTTATTGCTGAATATACCTGTACAGTCGATTCCCAACCATCCACTCTGACACGGACCATTAATCTGACACGAGGGCTAGACGATCTTTTTGTTTTACGACGACTGACGTTATAACTCATGGTTTTCGAATTTATGTTTGCCATTTCACGTTGTATCATTGTTCTAAAAATATTTAAACAACTTAATGTTTTCAACTTTATTGTTAAGTTGTTGCATTTGTATGTCGTTGCATAAGTTGGACTATACTTTTCAGCGTATGATTAAATGAGTTTCATTGTTTGTAGATGAAGTGTTTACGAATCGGCGAACAATAAACAAACCGTACATAGCTTACAAAATTATTGTTTTGTTACTGTAATTAAATGGGCAAGAAAAAGAATCAATCACCGTTGTGAGATATAGATAAGGCAATTCCAACCCTCGGGAAAAAACGTGTTTATAAAGGCCTCGGTAAACCTCGACCCCCTCAAAAAAAACCCATTGTGTCCCTCGTGTTGAAATTGCCTTATTTATACCTCACAACGGTCATAGATTCTATTAGCATGATGTTGTGGGTAAGTTGTGTTTATTTCCTTCCTATAGACGAGGCACTAGATGGAATGTACCGCAATTTTGCCAAATGCCCTTTCTACTCCACATTTTGGCCCTGATCACGTATTGTAATTGAAATTCCAACACAGTGTCCCATCAGCGAGTGGCGTCTGGTCCATATGCATAATTGAGGATTTCTTAGTCAAACGTAAGAGACAAATACCACTGTCTGACTGTCCACTAATTATACAAAAATATTTCACCATTTCTTAAAACGGCTCTTAATCCAGTCGCTTATAGATTTCTTGATTGTTCTCATCTAACGACACCACTAGAGCATATTGATTAATTAATCATCGGTCACAAAAACAACCAGTCTTCAGAAGAAATCTGCTACATAAGCAGCAACGGATCGTTTATATATCTGTACTAAAAAACCGTTATCCGCGGTCAAGAACGTAGCTCTGCACAATCCTGCATAATTCCATGTATCATAGTGTCAGGAAACTACTGTCTTTGATATACCAGTCGTAGGGCGTTGAATGACACAGAGTAAAAACACATTGGGTCCGACGGTGAGGTTCGATCCTATATACTTAAGTACCTCAAGCAAACACTCGACCGACTGAACTAGATTCCGACCCTATTATGAAATTTTCGCAAGAATATATGTTATGGAGGTAATGGCATTAAACATAAACGAAATGAATAAGACTTACTAATAATATACTCTAATATATGAAAACACCAAGCTTCAATTTACAGACTGCGAACATACTGCACCGATAGGTATGGTTCTGAACCTACTGCACTGATATGTATGGTTCTGAACCTACTGCACCGATATGTATGGTTCAGAACCTACTGCACCGATATGTATGGTTCAGAACCTACTGCACCGATATGTATGGTTCAGAACCAACTGCACTGATTCGCAGATTACTGACTGATCATCGTGTGGTATCAATACCACCGATGACGTATCATTTGAACCCAATATAATATTCTGACTGTGTATCCATGCATTTGGTTAGATTAAACGGGCCAATCACAACTTGCATTATTACCAACAATACGTACAAATTAAAACCTATTTTCCTATACATAGCTTTATACATCTATATTATTGGGACATCAAATAAGGATAACCGATATGAGAATGAATGACGTCACAGATTCAGCGTGAATCTGCATGTTGACATATGGCTGGCTGCCATTTCGATGGATACGTTGTGAAGGTCTCTAAGTATTTTCTATTGTATTCAAGGATTTTTGTAGGATCCACAGTTTGCACTAAGCTACAGCACATTACAAGTTTGGCATATTGATGTTGTGCTAAGTTTAACCATATATCGTATGGATTGATTTGTATGTGTGTATCAAAACCATTTACTATCAGTCTGTATGAAATTATTAATTAAAAGTTAAAAAAGTGGGAAAAAACTTGCTGCTTTGTAATGGAAATGTTTCATTTAACGGAGTACAGGTTACACACGAAAGACAACATAATTACATAAGAGTAAAATAATATGTATATTATGTTTGATTACTTACGGGTGTTACAACTTGGACTCTTCCATCCCGGCTGACAGCCATGCTGACATGAACCATTCTGAGCATCACAAGATGAGCTGTCTCCTTTACAGTGTCGTTCACTACACTTTGACTGACATCCGGGCCCAAATGTACCACCTTGACATTCTGTAGACATATACACGAAGAAATCTTAATTTAACCTACTGGTATGTAGTTCAAATTAATTTTAGCTTTCGGGGAATTTGGTAGTGTTCCATCAATCAGCTTATGTGCATCATTAATTCCCTTGAGAGTACACTCTGATTGTTGGTCCACGATTTTAATATGAAAATTGTATGATATATACATTGCTATCTGTGGGAAATTGTACATACAAACATAATAATAGTTTATAATGTGTCAATAGCAGTGGTTTTGTGTCAACGCAAAGACCATGAAGTTAATTTGTTTTTGTTTATTTGTTTTAATGTTGTTCATTAAAACAATAAAGATATCTAAAAATATTTGCAAGATGTTGCAAAATAATCCTACAAAAAATATATACTGATTCCTTATACTACAAATGTCAGTTCAGTACAAATATATAGTACAGTTATGAAAATAAAAGAAATTATTGCTTAGCAACACGTCAACACGCTAGTTACTGTTTAATCTCTCTGAGAAAACTAATGTAAAGGGAGTAATGTCATATATATGATGTTACAATATATATATATATATATATATATATATATATATATATATATATATATATATATATATATATATGCAGTATTTGACAATGATACATGGGTGAGTCCGTTTTGGGGTTTTTATCAATACCACGCCTCTTCATGTTTATATACCTTACACAATATTGCTTAACTCTAACCTACGCTACTGAAACGACGACCAGAGATGTCACATTTCTCAGTAAATGAAGGTTCAAACACTAGCAAACTTGATAAGCGTAGATACATAATATGGTAATGGATCCCCCAATCGTTCAATAATATCGAAATGGTCTGTTGAATTCATGCCAGGACGAGCAAGCCTTGGGGATTATCCAAGGTCTGTAAGACCATCTTGTAAATTGTAGAAACAAATAGTATCATGTGTACAAATATACTGACGTCCAATTGAAAATTTACTTACATAAAATGTGAATAAATGGATAAATATTGTTGCTGATCGAAAATAACCTATTGAGAAACCACCTTACAAACACTTTGGATGTATTACTAAATGCATAGATCTTGAACTTTATCAAACTTTCATATCTCACCTTACCATTTCTGGGTTTTCTATAATACACTTTTATGCTTTGGACATCAGTATACATACTGCATCACAAACAGGAACAATAAAACCGATAACAACAACACTATCATCATCATCAACAACAACAACAACCAAACCAAATTACACCACAACAGTATAATACGTTTTTCATAGTGATTCGTAAATAATACTTTGAATCACCTACCAGTTGTGCAGTCAGGTAACTCCCAGCCAGCTTGACAACTACCTGTACAGTTTCCATAAAACACGTCACAGTCCTTACTACCACGACAGTGTCTGGCATCACACGACTTGTTACAGTTAAATCCATAGGTAGCCTGACATGCTGAAATGTATTGATCAAAACAAACATGATTAAAAATACAATAAATAGCTATGCCTGTAGACAAATGTGAAAACAAATGGAAAAAAACAAGTCGAAATATAATATGGATTTTGACATACTGGGAATATAAAACAGCCCACACTAATTTATTTTCTCAAGCCAAATCGTGATGTTTCATGACGAACTGGAAAGTCTGTATAAAAATAAAAAGCATTTAATTCAAGTTCAGATTTATAATTTAATTAAAAAACCCCAATATATTCAATTTAGCAAATCACTTTATTTAAATTAAACGCAAATCATTGTATTTACGTTCAAAGCAAACCACTGTATTTAATCTTCAAGCAAACCAATGTAATCAACACTGCATCTTGACATACCATACGTTTTACTGAGGTAAAACAAAATCAGATTAATTTGAAACAACCATCTTGAGAGTACTGCCAAAGTTATACATGCCCCCTACCGGTCCCAACACGTACTTGTATCTTCTAAATTCAAGGGGCATAACTCTGTGAAAAATGGGTAAATCACCATGAAAGTTAAACTACATCTGCAACGGTACAGGATAAAGCTATATACAACATTTCGTCTAATTATCTTCAGGGATTACAAAACCAAGTCCAGAAAAGAGAGTTTCATATCTCTAACGTTCAATGGACATAACTCTGCGAAAAATAAGTACATCGCCATAGAAGTCAAAATTGATGCGTAACACAAAATTTAAGGTAAATATATCAAGGCATTCTGAAAACAATCTTTATAACAGACCTCATATTTACACAAAATACCAACTTGTAATCATTATCCTATGGTGATAGCAAACAAACAAGAAACAAAACTACTAAATTCACGTAAATAAAAATGTTATATTGTATTCACATGCAGAAACATACACAAAACAATTCCCTAATTTATTTAACCCCACCCCCACCCCCACCCCCCCCCACCCCCCAAAAAAAAGAAGAAGAAAGAACAAGTTGTTTTGCTTAACGACACCACTAGCGCAGACTGATTAATTAATCATCGGCTATTGGATGTCAAAGATTTGGTAATTCTGACTCATAGTCATCAGAGGAAACCTACTATATATTTTCCTAATGCAGCAAGGGACCTTTTATACGCACTGTCCCACAGACAGGAAAGCACATAACATGGTATTTGGAGAGTTACTTGTTGGAACGAGAAAAAGCCCAATCAGTTGAATGGATCGACGGAGGTGGTTCGATCCTGCGACGCAAGTACCTCAAGTGAGCACTCAAATTGCAAAGTGGATCATGATATGCTGAATAATAATATACACAATCTATTTTAACTCTGGCTATAGCCAATTACGTACACAGTTTACTTATGAATTGGAAATAAACATTTTAAAATTATATATTATATTTAGGATTATTAAAAATGTGAAACACGGCGTGAATGCAACCCCACTCATACCCCACGGAATTTCCATTTTGTTTTTGCATCCATCTGTACTCGCGACATCATACAAAAACATAATAATGACAGCACAAAAACAACATTAATTCAAATATCATAGAAACAAGAACATACCCAACACAAGTACTTAATACTGAAACCGATTGAGCGACCCAAACTACTATGGAACACCTACGGATTGTACAGTCGAGCGAATGATATCCTCTATCACAGCCCCTGACACACTCTCCAGTCACGTGATCACAATCTGAGTTCCCATGACAATGTCTGTCTTTGCAGATACCTCGACATCCCTGTCCATATCGACCATGTGGACATTCTGAAATAGAATCAAACATGGATAGTATAATAAGAGGTGTCCCAAGGATGCTTTCATTTACTTAATGGTTAGTGGTTAATTGTTAGATTAAATTTGTGTCGTTGCTTTACGCCCCCTCACTAAGCCATAGTAACTCAATCTGGCTGAAAGACAGTATTAGCAGATGAACCCGGTACCAACCAGCGTTACGGGCAGTATCTTAATTTCTACGTAATCAAGACAAAATAAATCTCACTAGACATGTTGGTTGTTTCTGAAATACCTTTAATAATTATATATTATCGTGTATGCATGAAATATGGTTTGGGTGGGTTTTTTAACCACACCACCAGAACATTGATTTATTAATCATCGGCTATTGGATTTCGAACATTTCAAAATTGAGATAATTAGTTTTAGAGAGGAAACCCACTACATGTTTCAATTAGACAGGATAGCAGGATAGTCATGGTGCACTAGCTAGAGCGAGAAATAGCCCAATGATCAGGCTACGTCTCCCTCTGGTGTGCAAATGACCATATTACATGCCCTTACTGCTACTAAGTCTTGCTATTGCAACTTACTTATTAACAAATATTATGAACACACACTTGATTAACATATGAACAGAATAAAACTATAGCATAGATGTGTAGCAGCACGTGCATGTTTTATTATAAACAAGTCAGACTTGACTTCGCTACATTGTCTCAGTATTCCCGTGACAAGCTAGTCGATCTTCAGAACAAATGTGATGAATTAGAAGAACTAGGAGTGTTCCGACGTCCGGAAAATGTGGAATATTGTGATACCATGGAATATTTTAAACCATCGTTCCTAGTTAAAAAAAAACTAATGAAGGGTTTCGGCTAGTCACAGCTTTCGCAGATGTAGGCAGGTACAGCAAACCTGAACCTTCACTTATGCCAGATGTTGATTCAGTTCTTCGACGCCTTGCATCATGGAAGTACATAATTGCAACTGACCTTACACATGCATTCTACCAGATTCCATCGGCACGCCACTCTATGAAGTACTGTGGAATTCGCGTGTATTTATCCATCGCTGTGGCCACAAAACATTTCTTTCCATACATCATCCAATCCAAACACAAGGCATGTATTTTTACGGACAGCAAACCCTGTGTTCAACCCTTTGAGAACCTATGCCAAGGTGAATTCTCTGCAAGCCCACGTGTTTCCACCTTTCTCTCCACCGTTAGCCGGTACCAAGCCTCTGTTCGACACTTGTCTGGGTCTGCTAACATTCCATCTGATTTTGCCAGTCGCAATGCATCAGACTGTGCTGACACGTCTTGTCAAGTATGCTCCCATGTACAACGTACAGCAGATTCGGTTGTTCGAGGCATTTCTATCCAGGATATCATGGGTGGGCGTGCTCATATACCTTACACCAGCAGAGCTGCATGGCTATCTATCCAGTCCGAATGTCCAGAATTGCGACGTACACATGCCCGTCTGAAACAGGGACGAGTCCACAAACATCAAAGACATTAAACATTATCTTAACATAGCATCCATTGCTAAAGATGGTCTTCTCGTTGTGAAACGCATTGAGCCATTAGTACCTGTACGTGAATGCATTGTTGTACCACGAGAAACACTTGATGGTCTTATCACAGCTTGATCACCCATCATGTCATCAACTGAAGATTGCGGTGCGTCGGCACTTCTATGCTCTTGATACGGACACCACAATTGTATGCATTACCAGCAGTTGTCATCAGTGTTCATTGTCCAAGTTACCTCGCACTCTTACTACACAGTCCACCTGTGATGCTCCTGACACCACTGGTCAATCATTCGCTGCTGATGTTATGAAAAATGACCGTCAGTTAATCTTTGTGGTTCGAGAATGTGTTACCTCTTATACAGCAGGCTGTATGACTGAGAACGAACGTAGTGAGGCCTTGCGAAATGCATTGGTTCAGTTGTGTTTAGAACTTAAACCACTTGATGGCCCACCTGCTTGATGGGCCACCTGCTGTAGTTCGTGTTGATTCGTGTACGACTAGAAATTGGCAGAGCTAATAATGTAAACAAGAACCCTGTGGCTGAACGAGCCATTCAGGAGCTGAGACATGAATTACTATGCCAGGATTCCATTGGAGGTGCAACAACCCTACTGACACTTTCAATTGCTGTCGCACGTCTCAATTCACGAATTCGCTCAATAGGTCTCTCATCTCGTGAAATGTGGACCCAACGTGACCAATTTTCCAACACTCAGATACCACTTTTAGTTATCAACCGTATCCAGAAGCAGCATGAGCTACGTCACGTTAACCACCCCTACAGTGAGATGTTCAAATCCCCATCCAGAAGAAAACCTACTACTCAGCACATTGAGGTTGGTGATCTTGTGTATTTTTACAATGACAAAAGCAAGTCTGAGGAGGACACTTCACATGATATTCCCAGCACCTCGATTTCGCCTTTATCGGAAGTACCTTCTGAAATATCCATGTCTGCAGGAGCATCTCCAGAGTTCTCAGCATCCAGCAGTCATCCATCCGATGACCAAATTCCTATCACTGATAATGACTTTACCGTACCTGAGTCCACCATATCTAACACAGGCTCTACCCGCTCAAAACGTCTTCCTATTAAGTTCAAAGACTACGACATGAACTGATAATTCCTGATTGGTGATACCTCCAAAGAACACTTGTCTATCACCATTATTAAGTACATTTCAGTGTTTTATTATTGCTATTTTTTTTATTTTTTTTCACTATATGAGAGAGAACCTGAGGCCAGTATTTATTTTCTCAATGTCTGAGAGCACTTAATTCGTTTTTATTTATGTTACCAATTAGATTATAGAGAATAGGAAGAAAAAGAGGTCACGCCATAGTGGTTAAGTGTTTAGCAAGCAGTGTTGTTAGGAAAACAGCGATGTCTTAAATATATTGGTTTCCGTTTCCGGTTTTTCCTGTTGTTTGGAGTTTGTGAAGTCGCTATTGTACCGTTACTTGTGGTGATTAAGTTCTGTGCTATTAACATTCTATGCGCATGGTACAAAATGGACGCTCGTTTTATATCCTATAAGTAATATTGCTTATTCTCCCATCTTGAGTCTAATGCTACTGCCAGAAACTATTTATATTCATCATTTATATTAAGGCCACCATGTCGAGAAGACGCGTGTTGCGTAAAACAGATCATACAAAGCATGACCATGTTTACAGGCAGATGTTTATAAAAAGCAATATTAAAGTAGTTTCGACTTACTTGTCTTGCAGTCTGCTTTGATCCATCCTGCTGTACAGCCATTGTCACACTGTCCTGTGATCCTGTCACACGATGATGATCCACTACAATGTCTAGTGGAACAGTCTTCACTACACAGTTTACCATAGTGAATGGAATCACAGGCTAGAAACATGAACTATTATTAAATAAGAGATGTTTTACTAAGAAAACCCCCAGAAATAATTGAAAAATAAATTTTATAATGGCATTAAATGATGGTTTATTTAGTTTACAAGATGCACGTGTTTTGTTGTTTTATTTGTGATGTTTCTGTTTATTAATGCCTTTTTACGTGTTTGTATGTGTGTGGTTGTTTTTCGTGTGTTTTGTTTTGTTTGTTTGTTTGTTTTTTCTTTCTTTGTTACACATGGATGTTATAGTAATATTCCGAATATAAACGTGTAGCAATGTGTGTGATATATTAACATATTTATGATTTATTTATTTTTTATGTAGGTTTTTTGTTTTGTTTGTTTTGTTGTTGGTGGTGTTGTTTGTGGTGTGGGTTTTTTGTTTGTCTGTTTTTGGTGGTTTTGGTTGTGGTGGTGGTGGTGGTGGGGGGGGGGGGGTGTTCTTGTTGGGGGGGGGGGTTTGTGTGGGTATTTTTGTTGTTGTTTGTTTTGTTTTTTTGGGTGTGTGTGTGGGGGGAGGGTGTTTTGTTTAAAACACATTATAGACATTTTAAAACTCAGTACCGAAAAGTGAAACATAATAACAGTAATTAGTTTCAGAAGATGACACATTTCTATGCAGGAGTGCGGTATGGTACCTGCGCCCACACTTGAGGACACAAATATACGATTGGTTGTCCTATTCTATATAAAGGTAAAATCTGGCTTGTGACACTGGAGATTGTGAACCCCCACGAGAGATGTGCCCACTCCAGACACCGTTCCTATGTGTCTGGTATATTTGTGTTCTTGTGAAAACAGTTCGGTTTTAATATTTAAAAAAAAGTACACCTGTGTACGTTTTTGTTCTTGTTGAACAAAAAACAAAAAGAAAACATTCTGCATATGTATGTTTATATTATTGTTAAACGATATTTCTCTTTAAGTTAAAAACAATCACACATGCAATTATACTCTGGTTGAAAACTACTTTTGTTTTAAGGTAAAATATTACACAAGTGTATGCATTAATTCTTGGTGAAAAGATTTCTGTTTTAAGGAAACTGTATTGTCGTTTTATTTACTGTACTTATATCATACCACTGCACGTGTGTCCAGTCCAGTTTGTTTTACATCCTCCAGTACATTCTCCAGTTGTGTAGTTACACGGTCCACTCAGACAGTGACAGGACGAGGTGCAGTCATCACCGAAAGTGCCAGCATCACAGACTATAAATAACATTACACTACATTACATTACATTTATATAAACAAATGAACGAACACTGGTTTACAACCATGCATGGAAGTAGAACGAAAATGTAGATCGATTACACAATAATATTTAATTATATAAGAATAAAGCTGACATTGAGCATTATATTTCAATATTATACACATAATATATATGCATACATACATACATACATACATACGTAGACACACACACACATACAATCAAATCAAACATACATGCATACATGCATACATACATACATACATAGACACACACATACAATCAAATCAAACATACATACATACATACATACATTTTCACAAAAGTATTCAAAAACTACTAGTATATGTACGTGTATATTTGTTGATAATTAATACAAATATTGGTCGATTGTCTTACCATATACTTCAATTTCACAAAAGTCCATTATTGAGTTACTACGTCCTGTGTTTCTGTACAGTGTAATGTATCTAGCGGTGTCGTCGCAGGTCAGACGTGTTATATCTGGACTACTTGATGTAGTGTGTCCACAAAGGTGTCCAGTATTACTCTGGTTAGCAGACAGAGAACTGTATACATTTACACCACTTTTATGTACTGTGTCTGCACAAATAAATATATAATAAAAATCACTTCTTATTATTTACTACATAATCATGGTATTACATGTTTGTCCTTTGGAATGAATGAAAAATAGCATCGGCTTTTGGGTGTTAAACTGAAGTGATGAACAGCATCCATTTCGATATAAATACCCATGTCCCAATACTTCGTTAAAGGTAATTTGTTTTTGTTTTTGCATTGGGTAATACATATTTATCGTTGGAAATGAATAGAGTGGATGTTTAACGACACTCCAGCACGTTGCAAATGCATGTGCATTTTAAGTTTTATACAGTATGGTCGATTCTAACATTAAAAATACTACCAAAAGAAGAATCAAGTTTGGTTTTTAAAATGAAATCTTTAAACCTGCACAAGACGGAACGCCGCAACTACTCCATCTAATTTTCGGATCTACAGTGTAGCACCATGGGGAACCTTCGCCGTCAGGGTCGCGACAGAAGTTCTCTGCTGCAGCCAACGAAGCATCTATGAAGTAGTCCGAGTTGTTGTTGCCGTGCTTGTGAGGAGTCTGCTTGTCCCACCTCTGACACGAAATCCCCGAGGCTGTTGTCCGTTTTGTACCATAGTATATAGCCTTCTTGTTGACAATGCTGTAGCATTCAGGTACTAAAAGGAGTTGGTAGAATTGCTTGAACGTGTGTCAGTTTAAACTCCCCATCATTTACTAGTACAAAACACAAACTATAGCTTTTACAAACTCGTTTTCTTTATTAAACTGTCAACGATTAGTGTCTACTACTATTACGTGTCATATAGTATCTCTACTTGATGGTGCTGACATGTGTGTGTGTGTGTGTGTGGGGGGGGGGGGGGGGGGTAAATGATAATAACTATACGGGCATCGGTAGTGTCGTGGATAAGGCTGGTAGACACAGGGTTCGCAGCCCAGTATCGGCTCCCATCCAGAACGAGTTTTAACGACTCAACGGACAGGTGTAAGACCACTACACCTTCTTCTCTCCCACTAACAACTAACCTACGGTCCTGTCCTGCCGACGTGTGTGCCGGTTTGTCCTGTGGATGCTCATAGTGTATTTGAAACAGGTGATACTTACCTACACATGTCTGTTAGAAAGACATTTGAAGTGGTGCTGGAGAGATACTCGACACAAAGGTTACAAGGCTTCACAACATATTCATTTTTGTAATCTTTTGAAATACAAATAGATCAATACAGAGTTGTACGCTTAAAACAATGACTACATGTGATAACAGTTTGACAACGTCTTCTATTTCAAAACGGAACTCATAAGCTACTAAGGATCTAATATTGCTTCTATGGAGAATGTGTTGCAACCATTCCCGTGCATAACAACACATACGTACACACATGCTCAGGTGCATGTGCGTACGAACACACAAAACCCGTCAATAACTACATATCGAAAATAAATAAAATAGCCAACTAAACAATCATACACACAAATAAATATGCAAGCGTACGCTTTATACATATATTGTAAATGCAAATACTTACAATCGGTCCGGAAGTATATAGCTAGTTTGTATATGTAGTAGTTTCTCCCCAAGTCTACTTCCCACCACGTGTATGGCTGTGCATCTGTTAGTATGCAAGCTGTTGCCCCATCAGTCTTACGCTTGCCATCTACAGCAAGTACAGACGAACTCGGCGGAATGCCAGTATAGTATGAACTCTGGTAGGTAGTTTTGAATAAAGCTACATTTTCTGAAATACACATTACAAACTTGCTCTATTATATTTACAACACAGCTCAGCTAGGAAAATGACTACTCAAGATGTTCTGTTTAGTGATTTAATATTCCAACTTAATATGTGGCAACAACATCCAACCACGCCATCCCACCCTCCTTTTGTTTTTTCAAAAAAATATATAATATTCATTAAATATTAGTATAAATGTTTAATAAATAGGCTAACTGCAAGAGAAAACGGCCAAGAACCCCGAGTGTGATTAAAATGTCAATTAAAAGAAAAGATAGCCACATTTGTTTAACGGCACCTCAGCACATTTTGAAATTCCGTTGTAGTACACTGGTTGGAACGAGAAATAGCCCAATAGCCCCACCGTCGCGGATCGACCCTAGACACAGCGTATCAGGCGAGTGCTTTACCGCTTGGCTACAAATACTGATTAAGGACAGTAAAAGCCAGGGTCCATAGAGGGCAGTCGTTTACATGACCCATCATATCCCAGGCGAATGACTACTAGGGGTGTATATCACGCGCCGCCAAGTTAAAAAAGAATCGCTGAAACAAGCATATTTTTCTCGATGTCATTACCTGACAGAAAACCAATTTCTTTTAACTTGCATGCGACATTAAAACCAGATGGTGCCATGGTGTGAAATACTCATTACAAAATATATATGGTGTACACATTACAAAGTAGTAATGGCTGTAGTTTCTACTGCACCACCTAAAATACCAAATATGTTTGGTCTTTGCACTGTATTATCTTTCACTGACATTGACGAAACGCTGAGAACATTTTGTGGTTTACATAGAGACTTGATTTGTTTCCATTGAATATGCATGGACATATATCACCCGCAATTTAAAGCTTTACACCTTGAATCAGATTTAGAATGTAACAGCAACACAAACAACAACATCAAATATTCCGATGAAGACGGCCTATAATCCGAAAATACAGTGTTGAATGAATTATTTTTATGGAAGATAAACTTTGTTTTGTTTAACGATACAACTGGAGCACATTGATTTGTTAATAATCGGCTATTGGATGTCAAACATGTGGTAATTTCTAATTTGTAGTGTTAGAGGAAACGTGCTACATTTTGAGGTCTTTTATATGCACTTTCCCTCAGACAGAACAACATATACTACGGCCTTTGATATACCAGTCGTAGTGCACTGGATGGGACTAGAAAAAAACAACAACCAGATAATGAGCCCACTTAGGTGGTTTGATCCTACGACGCATGCTCATCGTGTGAAACTATTTTGACTTGTTCCCAAAGTGAACATGCGGTTTAATATATAGCTTAACTATCAGACTAGCAAGCGTTAGCGATAAACGGTCGGATGAACGTACGCCAGGTGTTCGCGAAAAAATAACATCTCCTGCCACACAGCTGACACCCGTCAATAACATTATAATTCCTATTGTGTATTGTCCTAGCCTGTAGACAATAATATATATATATATTTTTTTATTTTTTTTATTTTTTTTAGTTTTATTGCCAGCCCCTTGTTTACAATTAGAACAACACATGCCAAGGGTAAAACATGGGTTGTGTACATAAAAATAATAAAACAACATAATATAATACTTTAGGGTACTGGCTTGCAAACCCCAACTCACCCCACCCCCACCCCCACCCCCACCCCCTCTCCATCCCCGCCTCTCTCTCTCTCTCTCTCTCTCTCTCTCTCTCTCTCTCTCTCTCTCTCTCTCTCTCTCTCTCTCTCTCTCTCTCTCACTACATATCTAATCAATGTAGCTATCGATTTATCTTTCTCTCACGCAAAAAACCAACAACAACAACACACTTTCATCCTTTTCCAATCTAAATATTTAAAATACGCACATGATATATATATATATATATATATATATATATATATATATATATATATATATATATATATATATATATATACACACATACATATAAAAAAATTAGGTCTGTTCAAAGAGAGAATAATACACTGACCACTTGGTGAAGAATTTATTAAGATTGTTCTTACTAAGATAAATACATTTTTCTACTTTATATCTTTGTTTAGCTTTGTTTTGGAAGTGTATAATATTTAATTGGACCCTTTGCACTTTACATTTATATATAAAATATTTAGCTAATATTAGTAGCAGGTCAAAAACCTTATCTGTTTTAATATTATCTTTACATCCAAATATCACTAGCTCAACAGAAAGCTTTAAATTACATATATGCTTACATGAGTTTGATAACCGATTTAAATAATCATTCCAAAAGTTCTGAACAATTTTACATTCCCAAAATAAATGCACTATAGATTCTTTTCCTTCATGACAAAACGTACAAGTTTCACTGTGAATTAATTTTAATTTATATGCGAAACTATCAGTAGTTAATATTCTATGAAGTATTCTATATTGGAACCATCTAAGTTTTATTTCTTGCGTGGTTACAAATGGTTTAAATAAATAGTGTGCCAATTTGAGAATTTGGCTTTTCAGAAGTTACAAGTGTGTAATAATATAGTTTCGAGCCATTTCTGATAGAACAAAGTTTTCTTTGAACAGGAGAATCATCTAAAGGAATATTTGTTTCTATTATATTCAGTTTCGTCTTCCTAAAGTAAGCCTTAAGTGAGTTAATAACTCCTTGATACTCTAAAAAAGATGCATTTAATTTGTATAAATTATTAAATGCGGTTAAAGTTAAAAAGTTGCCGTAGTCATCAACAACATCACAGATTTGAGATAGACCTTTCCCAAGCCATGTCTTTTTAAAAAAAAGATTTGCTGTTAATTTTTATATTGGAATTATAAAAAAAATTGGCTCTGATAAAAAGTCTTCAAAAGATGAAACATTAATTAATAACGAGAAGTCACGGAATGCAATGATACAGTCTTTCCAAAATAGATTTGTTACATGTTTTAAGCACAATTGTGGGACAATGCTATTAATAAACACCGCTATTAGTTTACCCATACATCTAATGTACTTATGTGATATCATGTTTATGTCCCGAGTGAAACCATTTTCGATTGTCACGAGCTGTAGGGAGTGACAATGCAAATTATTTCTCGAGAAACATAAACATGATACCAAATGGTAGCAAGTTTAATATCCTACTTATTCCCCTTAATGGATCTTTATTTATTTCACTCAACTCGATTGGTTGACGTTTATGGAAGTTTATAGTGCGCCGAGCGATGACGTCATCGTGTTGTGTCGAAATGTTACGTCCCATTTGGCGTTCTAGCGGGACGTATCATTTTAATACGTACCTAAATATTTTTAACCATAAAGTTATAAATATCTTGGTACATATCAAAGTGATACATACAACTAGAATGCCAAGTGGAGTGTAACACATTTGACGTCACACGTTGACGTCAGCAACGGGTGCAAAACAATGTTACAGGAATGTCAGCGAAAATTAAGATCGATTATGGGTAATAAATAGGATATTAAACTCGCTACCATTTCGTATCATGTTTATCTCCCTCGTGAAACAATTTTCATTGTCACTCGCTAAAGCTTGTGACAATTGAAAATAATTTCACTTGGGACATAAACATGATACAAAATGGAAGCTCGTTTAATAACCTATAATTATTTTACCTGTTGTGCACTTAGGTCCAAACCATCATTTGTTGCAGTGACTAGAACAACCTGTGACAGCATCGCATATGGATACGTCACAGTGACACGTGTAGCTACAGTCCAACCCATAAGTTCCAGATAGGCAGGCTCCTAGTGAGAAATACATTAGTATTATCATCATCATCATCATCTTCATCATTATATGTTCAGTTATCCTACAATGTAATGCACTGTGTGTTTGTTTATATCTATGTGTATGTATATATTTCTGTCTATGCATCTGCCTGTCCGTCTCTCTCTCTCTCTCTCTCTCTCTCTCTCTCTCTCTCTCTCTCTCTCTCTCTCTCTCTCTCTCTCTCCCCTATATATATATATATATATATATATATATCTGTGTGTATCAGTGTGTGTAGGAGTGTGTGTGTGTGTTGTGTCGTGTTGTGTGTGCGTGCCTGCGTGCGCGTGCGTGTTTGTGTGTGTAACTATATGTGTATGTATGCATGTGTGTGTGCGTCTGTGTTGTGCGAGCGTGTGGGTGGGTGTGTTTGTTTTACAACATATCTCACCTACAAAATGTCCTCTATCTCTGCTATGTTTGTATGTTGTTCCAGGGTCCCCAAATCAAAGCAAAACCGTTATCTCAGTGTATGGGTATGTGCGTGTCAGTGTAAGGGTATGTGCGCGTCAGTGTATGTGAGTGCGTGCATGTGATGCATGTATATGTCCATGTGTGTAAATGCGTGCATTTGTGTATGTGTGTGCTTGTCTATTTGTGTTTGTATGTATGTTTGCACGTGTATTTGTGTTGTGTTTGTGCGACGGATGCGAACACACACCCCCCCCCCCCCCCCCCCGCAAGAATTGGAGTTCCGCCCAAAAATATATTATGTTTTTTATTTCCTATTATAAGTATTTTAACGTTTATCCTAATAGATGTCTGTATTAAATACTAGTTTATTCGAAACCATTAATGGAAGCCCGCCGTCCATTATTTGGCTCCTCTCTGTGGAGACTCAAATATTAATTTCGGAAATATTCGTAAATATTGTTTGGCCTAAAATGGTACATGTTACACGAATGATATTGCAAGGCGTCGTTATGGGTATATTCAATTGAAAACCAGTCTATCATGTAAGTAATTGTGGCGCGCTATTTGTCGACTTACCGGCTTCGGTGGCGTCGTGGTTAGGCCATCGGTCTACAGACTGGTAGGTAATGGGTTCGGATCCCAGTCGAGGCATGGGATTTTTAATCCAGATACCGACTCCAAACCCTGAGTGAGTGCTCCGCAAGTCTCAATGGGTAGGTGTAAACCACGTGCACTGACCCGTGATCCATAACTGGTTCAACAAAGGCCATGGTTTGTGCTATCCTGCCAGTGGGAAGCGCAAATAAAATATCCCTTGCTGCTAATCGGAAAGAGTAGCCCATGTAGTGTTGAATGCGTAGTTAAATAAAACATTTCTTTCTTTCTATTTGTCGACTCACAAACTACGGCTATTATGGGACGACCTGAGCAAAGAGAGCGAAGCTAAACACGTGTAGCCAAGAGCTGCCAAACGATGTACGCTTTTCTTACGAAAAAGAAAAAAGGTATAATATAACCTGTCAATAAAATAAATACGTTTACGAAATATCTTTATCAACTACGATGACCCCAAACATCAATGAATGTCAATTAAATATGACTATTGACTTCGTTGCGTTGGACGAATTGATTTTTATATTGCATGTTGTTTAGAGATGAATTTATTTAACAGATGGCACTGTTGAATGCGTTCTCAACTCAAACCGTGTCTGGATATGTGATTGGTATCGGTACCGTACACTTTTAAGTTTAACATGTCATACATTTCATTCCGTCTCGAATAAAGTCATTAGTGGAATTCGATTGCAATACCCTTGTCGAATTAAAAATCAAGGAGGAGCAGCTGACTTAAAATTCACAAAAGCGAATCCGATGCCCTCAGTACACCAAACATAAAACAAAAGCTATGCCCAATACCAAAATATAAACACATTGAATGAATGAATGAATGAATGAATGTTTAACGACACCCCAGCACGAAAAATACATCGGCTATTGGGTGTCAAACTATGGTAATGCAAATAAATAAAGTGATGATCAACATCAATATAAAAATTCAAGGTTTAAACAAAAACAGTGTAAAGAACTGTGCAAAATACAAATACAAATATCACAGAATTTTACGGACACCGAATTTTACTCTAAACTTCAATTTGTGCTGTATTGGCCATTCTCAAAGAGAATGTTACACCCCTGCACCACGGTGAGGTTACAGCACGCGCAGGGGTAAACACATTGATGACTTTTTGTTGGTTTTTTACCACACGCACGTTTAGTGATTTAATTGTTTAATTTCTAGATTCCTGTTTTCACAAACTATGAATCCTTGTCTGTTAATGATAATATTATACTCATCATACAGCCCCTCACAGGCGTACGGACTCTAAACTTTCAGGGGGGGGGGGGGGGGGGGGGGGCGGGGGGCAGGCTGAATTTTGCCCGAATTTAGAGGGGTTTAAAAAACACACCCAAATTGCCCGAACCTCGATAACTTTTATTCGCATTTGCATTAAGCACTACCAAACAACTATATAGGGTTGCAAACGAACCACTACGCATTTTACATGGATTACAATTAAAGAGTATTAAAGTACAAAATAGAAATGTATTGTTTCACAGTGTAACTAGTTCTGTTCACTTATATGCTGGTCTTAGAAAAAAATATGCGTCTCGCCTCTTGCTTCTGCCAAATATGTCAATGATCGTATCCATATTTTGAGCGATCGTTCTATGTTATGAGAGCGACACTGCTCAGTCGTACCTGGCTAATAGTCGAGCACAGGTAGGTTTTCACAACGTGTCACACATTTAATGTACTTAAAGTTTACTGCTGCTCTTGAAGTATTATCAAAAAATGTACGCGCTACGAACTCAAAATACCTGAACTAAAATATTAAAAACCCATCACAAATAGCTCAAAATGCACCACTGAGCATCTACATTTAAAAAACAATTCGGGGAAGCATGTCCCCGACCCCGTAGATCTCTCTCGCCCTTATACATATAAATTTAGTTCCACCCAATATCTCAACGCACCTCCCCGCAAATATGGCCGGCTACGGGCCTGGTTGATTCTGTGTGCGCGTGTGTGTGTGGTTGATTCTGTGTGCGCGTGTGTGTGTGGTTGATTCTGTGTGCGCGTGTGTATACGAAGCGTGAAAACCTATTGTAGTAGAACGCCTAATCCTAATCCGTAATCTACACACAGACATGTGGTAATTATTATCCACTTTATTGTTAAATTAATACATAGTATTTCATGAAAGCTAACTTTCTTACCTGACACTGAGTGTGTTTTAAAACAAATCAATGATGCGACGAGAAGTAGACAAGCTGAACGCTTCGACATTTTGTGATGTCTCGCCAACCAGGAAGTTAATATGTCGTCTTCGGGGTATAGGGGTGCACTGCGTTGCCTGTCGTTTTCTTTTTCAGTGGGAGTAGCTCCAGTAATGGTCACAGTCTGATTACATATATGTATAGTTTAAGTAGCAAGTGGATAATAATTGTTAGATGTCATTATGCGTGTGGAGTTTAGAATATAGGTGCTCTACTACAGCATGTTTACACACTTCGTATATACAAACAAGCCCACACAGAATCAACAAACACACAAGCGTGAGTGCGCGCACACAAACACAGGCAGACATGAGGTATCTGCTTCAAGCATCACGTATTAGGAACGCATTTGATAGATTGGCGAGGTACGAAGAGTAGTGGTGGGTTTAAGAATACTGGTACGAAGTTGAAAGACTGTTATATGTGAATTATCAACAGGGATTTACGCAAACCATGTGTTTTCTATTTCAACTTATTTCCGTGCGTATATCCAATTACGGTTCAAGCACGCTGTCCTGGGCACACACTTCAGCTATCTGGGCTGTCTGTCCAGGACAGAGGGTTAGTTGTTAATAGTTAGTGAGAGAGGAGATTGTGTAATAGTCTTACACCTACCCATTGAGTCGTTAAAACTCGCTCTGGGTGGGAACCGGTACCGGTCTGTGAACCCTGTACCTACCAGCCTTATGCCCGATGGTTTAACCACGACACGAAGTTATAAATAGATATTTCCGGGGTTTTTTCTTGTATTCTAGGAGCACGTGTTCATATTTGGAGAAGCGCACGACTGCGCTACAGTTACTAACACTTCGTCACGTTCACACTTGCGATATTCGGTTGCAATGCATTCTCTAAAGGTTTTAGGTATCCATATTGAGGGAATGGTACACGTCCAGCTGTCATAACCTGTATTATACAACACCACTTGTTCTTGACTCCAAAAGCATTTCTCCTCCTGCAGTTAGAATGTTAAATCTTCTTGATTGTCCAAATTAATATGCACAGAAAATGAAATCCATTTAAGTAAACAAAAAACCCCTCCATTTTGACCTTCAAACTCCTTTTTTCTCGGTGGCTTAGTTTCACACCCGCGACCGCCTTTGATAATTTGCCGTTACAAAATAAGACAAAAATTGTTTTGCTTGGTGCCACTAGGTTTTCGTAATATTTCAACCACTAGAACAAGCCACCTACAAAAATTAGTTTGCTGACTGATATCATGTGCATATACCAAAGTTCAAATAATGTTTTCGTAATATTTCAACCAATAGAAAAAGCCATGCGCACTTATTCACAATAGCTCCCTTGAGATATATACAGAACGATAGTCTGTTAAAAATCATGCAGTTTGTGGAGCTGTAGTTAGGATGATAGGCGTGTCAGCTACCCCCTATCTAGTAAATTCTCCAAACTTAAAAAAATAATCATTAAATATTATTTCTAGTTCTACATATCATAAAAGTTGGGTGTTGGAATCCTTTCGATTCCATCCAGAACTTTTATTACAATTTTTACGTGATACTGAGTTTTATTCTAAATTTTAATTATATCTATGTGTGATATTTGTATTTTTACACAGTCCTTTACACTGTGTTTTTATTTACCTGTTGAATTTTTATATTGATGTTGATGATCACTTTGTATTTCCATTACCATAGTTTGACACCCAATAGCCGATGTATTTTTCGTGCTGGGGTGTCGTTAAACATTCATTCATTCATTCATAAAAATTGTTTTTTTTTAGACGATCTAAATATAAAAATGTTCTCGGAAATAGCATTTTAGTACTTAATTTTCCATACTATTCCCATCCCGAAAAATATAAACTACGTCCAGATACCAGTACAGCCCTAACACATACTGATAAAACTACCTCAAACTGCATTTGCACGTGCAACACGAACAACTGAAATGGTCAGCTTCATTGCTCCAGAACAAAAAGTGAGGGTCACGACGTCTTTTCCACGTTATTTTCCTTTCATTATTTACTACTTTTTATTTATTTTATTTGCCGTAGAATTAATATAATAATTAACTCGACCTTAAGTTGGGTATAGGTCAGTTATACCCACACGTACTCAGTGTATCGGTGAATATCCCAATTGTTTTGGTCGTGAGAATCTCATCGGCTTCGCCTCGGAGGCCCCACGACCAAAACTGTAGGGATATTCCCTGATACACCTCGTAAAGTATGGCTATAACTATTAAACGTAGGCCCCTATATGTGCATGTATGTATGTATGTATGCATGTATGTATGTATGTATGTATGTATGTATGTATGTATGTATGTATGTATGTATGTATGTATGTATGTATGTATGTATGTATGTATGTATGTATGTATGTATGTATGTATGTGTGTGTGTATATATATATATATATATAGTTGCTATCATTATTTAGGAATACAACAATTGTATTAAGCGATCCACTGACGAGCATAATACATTATTTAGCTTCCACCACCCCACCCACCCACCCAACTAGATCCCACTCTGGTGTCTATACAAAATCTTTGTGACTGAATTCTTGAGTACACCACAGCCTCACAGTAGCTTTAAACATAAACTAGGACGTCTATGAACACTGTCGCAAAATTACACAGCGAGAAAATTAAGGTTATGTGGTTTGGGTTGGGTTTTGTTTGAATAAGCTATTTGTCGCTGTCTGTACACAACCCTCAGTCTACATCATAAGATCTAGAAGAAGCCGGAGTGTAGGCAGGATGTGGTTACGCCTTCCTCTGTCGATGAGGCTAAAACGATTTTACAGTGCAATATTAGGCTATTCATATATCATTTTTGAAATATATCAATCAACCGGTTTATCATACTGAAACATACACAATATATTGCGTGGGTTTTAATAGGGTTAAAAATGTACCTGTAAATAAAATATGATACCAACAATATAACAAATGAGAACATAACAAACACGTAACTGTAAATAATGATAAATGATTAATTAATAATATGTATAGTAGTATTAATAATGATAATAATATAGTAGTAGTGGTGGTAGAGGAGGAAACAAGAATTTTGACAGTGACGTTTTACGTCTTTGCATTGCATCATAAATAAATTTTGATATATTTAATATATATACAAACTGGTTATATGAATGCTAGTCACAATACTATTACTTCAAGACTCGTAATCTAATACCACGATAGCAAGATAAGCGCAAATATACAATAAGAAAACGGATAAGAAAAGAGAACGCGTGCAGGTAAAATGGGAAATAAACATATTATCATCATCTAAGAAGTAGTCCACTTGTGTATTAATAAAAGTCACGGATATCTATGCCCGAATTATTAAATAGTCCGAGCCTCACTTCTTTCTCTCATTTATTTTTGAACTGGCCTTCTAAAATGATACAAATTATACAAATATTCGGCCCAGTAGTCAATTCCTTTTCATTTTAGCATTGTAACTTTCTTGTTTAAAACCGGCGTCGGTGGCGTAGTGGTTAGACCATCGGTCTACAGGCTGGTAGGTACTGGGTTCGGATCCCAGTCGAGGCATGGGATTTTTAATCCAGATACCGACTCCAAACCATGAGTGAGTGCTCCGCAAGGATCAATGGGTAGGTGTAAACCACTTGCACCGACCAGTGATCCATAACTGGTTCAACAAAGGCAATGGTTTGTGCTGTTCTGCCTGTGGGAAGCGCAAATAAAAGATCCCTTGCTGCTAATCGGAAAGAGTAGCCTATGCAGTGGCGACAGCGGGTTTCCTCTCAAAATCTGTGTGGTCCTTAATCATATGTCTGACGCCATATAATCGTAAGTATAATGTGTTGAGAGCGTCGTTAAATAAAACATTGCTTTCTTTCTTGTTTAAAAAATAAATATATATGTATATATATTAACTGTTTCACTAATTGCTATTTAAACATTCTGCCCATTTCCAACTCACCCACCCTTATCTCCCGGACCCAGTCTCTTGCGATGTTATATATTTAATAATATTTGCTAACCATTTTCCGATTTAGAAAATAAAATCATATCGTCTACATACATAAGGATAAATAAATAAAGATCATCTAGTAATCTAAATAGACATAGCAGTCTAGATAAAACATAGGTAAAATAGTCCGCTTGGTTCATATTCGACCACCCTATGCAACGCTCGACAAGATGGGGTCTTATATTTTGTCAGATGATTGGTTGACTTGGGTATTATCTTCTATTTGAGACATTATTGAGTACGCTTGTTTCATATTTGACCGTCCCATGCGACGCTCGACAAGATGCGATCTTCTATTGTGTGAGTTGATTGGTTGAACCGGGTATTATTTATGACCCAGCTTCTACTATTTGAGACATGATTGGGTAATACAAAATTAGCAACAGTTATGGATATTGGTTATCGTCAAATTTAGTATATATCAGGTGGCCCGAACATAAAATTAAAGAAAACAAAAAAGAAACACAGATTACCATACTGAATATGGAATTATTTAAAAGGCATCGAGACTGTAAATTATACATTTCATAACGATTACTATATAGATATTTGGCAGCTTCACTGAAAGTAGCAACAAATTAAAAATTGTAAGTCACAAAATGCGACGCCGTACAAGACGGCAATGAGTCGCATTGTGTTTAATTACTATTTTGAACCGGTTTATATCTTAACAATATCTGATCTATGGGCCTACACGTGTTGCCGATGGTGGCAAGTATCCATATAATATATATATATATATATATATATATATATATATGTGTGTGTGTGTGTGTGTGTGTGTGTGTGTGTGTGTGTGTGTAATATCAAAGTTACATTCCCCATACCTTTTTATAATAATGTCAAATTCAGTACGATTAACAGTGTGTTTTTCGGTGTGTGTGTGTGTGTGTGTGTGTGTGTGTGTATGTGTGTGTGTTTGTGATTTGTTTTGCTTTTTGTTTCCTAGTTTTGTTGGGGGGGGGGGGTTTGTTGGGGGGTCTTTTTTTCTGTTGTTTTATTTTGTTGTTGTTGTTTTGTTTGTTTGTTTTTTGTTGGGGGGGGGGGGGGGGGAGGGGGCTTAAAAAAATGCTAATGCATTTGAAGTAGAACATATCTTATTACAAGTTCTAAATAATGTATTATACTTATATATAACACATGTACAGTCCGACAGTCAAAACGAAGCTCCTGAATTAACATGCAGCTCTAAAATTAATAATACTAAAACTCAGATAAAAATTATATCATCCCACAAGATTACATTTCACATTTCACTTCACATTTTATTTAAAATTGCAAATGTATTATAAAACATGTACCATAAAGTTCTGAGGGGAAACGATTCAATTTTGGTAGACAGAGATGTGCAAAAAGAGATTTAACCTATACATTTTTATGACAATTTGTTTTAAAATAATTATGCGAATTGGTAATCTACAAATTGTTATTTTATTCTCTACATGCTACAAATGGAACTCGTATTATATCCAGGCACGTAAATAAATTGAAAACTAGATGCCCTGAAATGCAATTTTATGCAGTATACAAGTAAACTGCATCTCTGCCTTAAGATTTACTACCAATAGTATTTTTGATTCAGAATTATGAGTACCCCCTACCCCTGATTTGCCATGCCGTATATTTGTGTATGCGTGTTTCTATATATATATAGATGTGTGTGTGTGTGTGTGTGTGTGTGTGTGTGTGTGTGTGTGTGTGTGTGCAACTATACCATATTCGTAATAACCTTTGTTTGTTGGGATTTACACATGAAATTGTGTTCGATTTTATCAGATCTACAATACAACGTGTCTTAAAAACACATTTTCATAAAGTGGTGCTACGAATGTTTCAGCGTTATTCTTTCAAAGTTCACCCATAACATCAAACGTGTATAGTACAAAATAGTACAGCCATTACACACCCTGTCAAAAACATAGAGTTAGTAGTGTTTAGACAAGGATGTCGGGTTTCTTCTAATAGCATCTGTGGTAACTCATAAATCTGGTTTTACTTGGAACCTCGAAAAGAATCAATGAAAAGATCTCTATCGTCATATTTAATGAAATACGTCTATTTTAGATACCAAATTTGGCGATCGTTTACTTGGCAAAAGTTAACAATCTGTTGCATAAAGTATACTCTAGCCGTATGCTTACATTAACAGATAACGGCAACATAATCTAGATCTACAGTTTGTATTAACGTATAGCAAACATGTATTAACAGCATAATATTATACCAATTAAATGATATCCGTATAACACCAATCTTGTATTATTATTAAGAAATCTCCAGCTTATACAAAACACACATTCTAAGAGCTTTGTTAAAGCAATGTATGTTCCCTACTGGGCCGACACATTTTCGTATTGTCTAATTCAAGTACCGTAACTCTCTTAGAAAACGGGTAAATCCTAATGTAAATCAAACTTGATCCGTAATTCAACATGTTAACGTTATACACATCGTTTTAGCTCAATATTTTGAGGCATTGTGAAACAAATTCCTGAAAATGTTTCTCTTTAAAACAACACGACAAAAGTGTTAACGTTCATCAATCTATTATTAATATCGGCAGGAGAAAATTCCAGAAATATGTGGAACAAACGGACAGATAGAGGGACGAATGGACCTATAGACGGAGACAAAATCTATAGTTCTGGTAGGGTATTAAAATGTTTTCATTTCCATATAATTAAATTTCCATTACATTCATTACAAGTTAACTTCATCCCATTGGTCCATCATCCGTAGCAACCCGAGTTTGTTAATTCCTCGATGAACGTAAAACTAACGGTGTCAGAGAACGTCATATCTGACGACGTAATTTTATATTGGTATTTACTTTTACTGAACCTTATCGTTTAAGAATGGAACACTAATTCAAAAGAAAATAAGAAATCTTAAGGTTATTATTAGCAAGTATGATTCAAACTTAATAATAAGTATTGTCTGTTATTTTTTTTACGTTCATCTGATTCGCCGATTCACACATTTTGCGGATGATTTATTTTGTTCATACCCCGATGGACGTAAACGAAATAACTGTCAATCCTTAATTGTCTAAACACCGGTTATCTTATCGTAATCATTCTGCAGTGAGTTGGATAAATCAAGTTGTTCGTATTCATTCGTTTGGCCTGGATTTACATAGCCACTCCCACTGAAAACGCGACTGGGCTGGGCTTCCATTTGATCACGTGACGTCGGAGAATTAACATTATTGGCTGAACGGGACGTGTCGACTTGTTGAGAACTCGAACCTCTGGGACTGCTGTGACCGCCATCTTGTCTATCGACGATTTCATATTCGACCGCACTGAGGTCTGTAGGTTGGTTGGACGTGTTCTTGTTTAGTTTGGTCATCTCTTGCTGATATTTCTCCCACTTCGTCCTTTGAGTTTTAATATGCCTGCAATACGTATATAATGTTTACTGATTACCATCGTTATCCACAATATCATTTATAAGACTAGAGGTATAAAATATTGGTGTAAACGTTTCAGATTACCTCATCAAAATTATTTGAAGCTAAGGTCCCTAAATGACGCTGGTTATATTATCTGGGACAAACAAGTGAAACGAATTTTATTTAACATTGGTTTTGGTTTTGCATTGACAAGTCAGACATTAGGTAATATTGATTTGCTTATTTCACTCTTTAAGCAAAGACTTTATGACAAAATATGACAAGATTGGTTAGCTGGTATAAAAAGATCTGCTTCATGTTGTTATTATAGACAGCCTTTTCTAAACATGGAACGGTACCTAAAACTAAATTGTTTTCAATATTTGAAAAAGGGTCTTGTCGAAGTTTAGATTAGCAGTAGATAACTGGTGAATTTAATAATACAGTGTATAAGCAAATATAGTGCACTTTCTGTGGACATAATAACAAGATCATTCCACATATAAATTGTGTGTTAAAGGTACACCAACTTGAGAAAAAACTTTTATTTCTTTTATTTATAAACATTCATATGTACCACCATCAAGTATTTTTGTGAAGTTGATGTCATCTACAAATGAACTACTGTTATTTAATGTATCACTGTTTTTATAGCATGTATATGTAATACGAACGCACAGTGATAATATATGGTATTCCACACGCATGCGAAAAGCTATTTGTTTATTATTTATGTATTTTGGTCCACTGGCCTTAATAGTGAATAAAGCGTGTCTAGTATAGTCTTGTATTGTCTACATCGCTAAAAATTAATTGATATCACATGTACTCTTTACACAACGATAATTAACTTGATAAATATCAGTGGCTTATTCACGATTATTGGCGACAATATAAAGTATATAGAAAATATCAATCACGAATCTGTTAAAACAGCAGCCATCTTCTTCGAGTTCCTATTCAAAATGC
This sequence comes from Gigantopelta aegis, assembly GCF_016097555.1. Classification (NCBI taxonomy): domain Eukaryota; kingdom Metazoa; phylum Mollusca; class Gastropoda; order Neomphalida; family Peltospiridae; genus Gigantopelta; species Gigantopelta aegis. The sequence goes on along the minus strand of NC_054711.1, from coordinate 13,307,299 downwards.
AATTAAAATTCAATCGTGTGTCATGCATTAATCTGCCGATCACCTTTACTGGATTGTGCAGTGCTACAAAATTATATATAGTAGTAAATGAAATTATTTCATATAAAAGAGTGTGGGCATTGTATGGTCAATATGCAACTCTACACATATTTAAAGTAATGATATTATGTACACACGGTATACAGGATAGGGAATGGTCAACACCACAGATAATTAAGACAAATTGTCAATAGAATTATTAAAAAAAGAAAAAGAAATGAAATAATAATCTACTAACCAGAATAAAACACTCATCACTATGACCAACAGCACAAAGAGAACACCCGTCACAACGGAAAAGGCAATGGTAGCAGCATTACTGTTCCCAGTGTCAGTGTTGCCAGTGCCAGCTTGGCCTGTAAGAAGAATATATTGCCAGCTTAACTAACCAATTGTATATCCTTGTTTTTTCTTGGTTTTCTTGGAGCATTCGTTATAATTGTGCAATAAAAGCAGCCGATTCAAACAAAACATCAACGTCGTTAGATAATCAACCAAGATAGGACACCACTAATTATCGCCTGTTTTTTTGTAGCACTCTCATTGGTCCAATCCTGCCAATCACGGATCAAGAACCCCACTACACCTAACTGTAAATAAACTGCACGAATTTGTCTTTTCACCCGCACCATGTTTGTTGTTGTTGTTGTTTTGTTTTTTTTATTACTGATGCATTCCATCCTAGATAACTTAGATAAGTCAACTAGGGTTCCAGAAGCAAAGACATGCAGGAAAACCGATACCCAACTATCCAGATAGCCTGAAGACAAACCAAGTAAGCCTACTAAAATCCTATATTTAGGGGGCGGGAATCAAAATTCTTCAAACTAAATACCTAGATTGGTGCATATATGTATACAATTGCTACTTGCCACCGTTAGTTTCCTTTATTGCATTGGTGATAAGTTAAGTATGCCAAGCACGAGGCTTTTTAAACCAATACCTACACTATAAGGGTTTAACCCTTCAAATTAGATAGCTAGGCTAGTTTAACTCCCCCTCCGTCATTGTATTCAATGATATACAAGGACGGAGGGGGATGGGTGGTCATGAATGACCGTTGAACTGACTAGAATAGGGACTTAAGACAATTGGGTACAACCTTAACACAAAACTTGGATTCACACACAGACTACACGCTCACTGCATCAGTACACAGGGTGCATTAACTAATGATAACAATGCACCCGCCCCCATTTAATGGCCCAGCACGTACTCTAATAAGGAACCGGACAAAAGAATACCGTTCCGAGTACACAATTGCAATGCACCCGGGGGAAGCTGAACAAAAGAATATCGGCCTTCCCCACCCAAACCCCCAATACTTGCTGCTGGTAATAACTTGGTACTTGGTGATGCCTCGACCAGAAGCGGTCAGGCCCTTTATAAGGGCCCTATGGGCAACCTAGGGAGACACCACAGCATCGTAAAGGTCTAAAATTAACGAGCTACTCTCGATTCACTAATATCAAAACCTATATTAGCTCGGCCATTTACCTTTCGACCGACCGTTCAAAATTGCACCAAATTCCCTCAGTCAAAATTGCGCACCCTTTTCTCTTTGGCATTTAACTGCTCCATTCAAATTCCATAGCACCACCACAACCCCTACCCGCCTGCTACCGATTTGATCGGGCTGCTAGTGCTCCGTTGCACCTGCCAGTGCAGGCGGTCCCTCCTCTCCCCTCCCCCCACCTTTCCTGTCATGGACAGGCGTGCGCTACAACAGCTTGTTCTGAATGTGCACGTAAAACCCTATGACATGACATGACATGACAAAACTGAAGTAGCAACAGAGAAGTTCAGGGATCCGACTTAGTTTACAGCATAACACTTGCCAAAACCACAACTGATCACCAATTATATAATCCATACAGAGGTAAATTCATGTGTTTTTCTTACAGCGTTACTACTTAGAACATCACATTCAATATAGTCTCTGTAAGTCTCTATAGTTAAATATATTACTTATTAGAGGATGGGTATGATTGTTTTATTAGGACTCAGGACTGCATATCCCTCATGTTCGAATGCAAAAGGTGGGTGTTACGTTTGATGAACGTGTTAAAAGGAATACATGTATGGGTATAATCCTTGTATACTGACATCTGCTTTATCAAATCTTTGATTGGTCCATGACGGTAGTGGTTTGCAACTATATTAACCAATTTGATTTGATCATAATTATGGCTGATGTTAGTTTTCGCGAAATGTGGCACCCATTATGAGTTCTGTCATCACAGCCAACAGTATGTCACTTCATCTAAAACAAAAGTGATGCATAATATTTGGTAGATATAGGCTCTTATATAGGAAGACAGCCACTCCCGATGAGGTTTTTTCTGATGGTATCAGATGTTCCCAAAAGGTGAGCATATTCTGCCCTATCGGTGGTACCTGTTACGAGTACTGTTACCAATGCAGTCATGTTTGTCACGTCATCTAAAAAGATGAAAATATGTTCAAGGGTTTCACCAAAGAGATAAAAAGGTATGAACAATTTCAAAATATGCAACAGCATCAGCCATCATATTGGTCAATATATTTAGTAGATTTTGCATCCAAATGTCTAATGTTTTGAATGCCCTCAGGAGTCCCTGGACATCATAATCCTGGTGCTAGAATGACATGCCGTTGTTTAAATTGCCTGTCTGGATGGTAGTAGTTCGTCGTCCGATTCATATATCGAGGTCGAACACTGTTTTTTTTTTCTCTTTTGTTTCTAAGTCTTGTGGGTAAATCAAAAACAGGTAATGCGTTATCTTCCTATTATTGAATGATATAAGATAAAGTTAACCAGTTTTAGCCCTTTTCCATTGTTTCGATTTTTGAAGATTTGTCAGAAATTCTGATTCATATGCATAGAGAAAAAAAATAGCCCAGATGTGGAGCACAGTCGGTGCCCAGTGTGATTCCTATTTTCTGTATATATATTCTGTCCCCTAATATATGGTCAGTGAGGAAGTTCAGCATTTCACATATGTGTGCTGGAATTGACCAGATCAGTGGAAAATAGTTATGTATTTAAATATCCGTTCACCAATATTTGTAACAAATGTCACTTTGATTGAGGAAGGCAGATATTCCTTACGTTTTTCGTGGGGGGAACATTGTGTATAATTTTGAAAATCATCTGTTTTAATATTAGTGAACATTGATCAGGATTGATAGTGAATGGTTTGAAGTAAATTTTTGAAATTCTTACAAATCCATATATGATTAACACCACTCGTGTCGAAGACGTTTCGGCAATACTTAGAATGGTTAACCTTGATAGTGATTAGAATAATGGACCAGGATTCGGTGGTGCATTTGCTGGACCCCCGCGATCTATGTCTCCTCGTATGGATCAATGTGATATTGGTACTGCTGGATCCATGCTGGATTATTAACCTTGTTATGTTTATTTGTATATTCAAAATTTCAGAATTAACAGATAGTAATGAATACGTGATAGACAAGTATAATTGCCAAACAATTAAGGAAGCACAGATATGTAAATGATGGTCAATTACTTATTCTTATTAAATGCATGAGATGTAGTGTATACCTTCCGTGCAGGTTGTGCCTTCCCATCCAAATACACATCCGCCTATGCACTGTCCTGTCTTATGGTGACAAGATGCGGTGTTACTACAGTGTCTGTCTGAACACAGCATTGCACAGTTATCACCATAGGTCGTGGCACTGCACTCTGAATCAAATAACACTATTTTAATATTCAAAACAACATCAAGAAACATCAACATAAACAACAAGGATAGAAACAAACCTACCTTAACCTTCAATAACCATAACACATTTCAAGAAATTAAAAATAAACCCATCAAATATAATTGTATATGTACTCGGATGTAATTAGCAAGAGGAATATCACGTTTTAATAGGTTTCAGAACAATAGTATATATCCAATCAAATATATCTGTAAATACTCACAGGAGTTGTTGCGCATTCCCAAAACAAACAGACACGCACACATAGCCATACTGAATCACGTGTAATATCCTGTACAATAAGCAGAACTATTATTTGGCAAATTCTCATGTTTTAATTTAAAGTTTAAATATTTCTAAGAACAGTATTGTTGCAGTACTTACTGTCAGTACATGTATCACCTCGCCAACCAGGCAGACACTCTCCTTCACAAGATCCGATCATGTAATCACACGGTGCCTTGTTGGCTTTACAGTGTCTGGCATCACACGCTAATGAACAGTCTGGACCGTATTTCCCATCACATCCTGAATTATAAAGAGACAGTCCTCAGTCGGTAATATGTCTCCAACTAACGGAGACGTTTTTGTTTAGAAATATGAATCCCCATTTATCCTATAACTTACCCATGATATCCATGTCATAAACCAATGTGATAATTTACTTTATTAACCCGGTTAATAATGGTATGCAAATTTGCAAGGTCTCTAGGTTATGTGCTTACAAGCCAACAAGACCCGTGTACCTGAGCGTAACGTTTTCAAAGATTTGTTTAAAATGCGTGACATCAAACTAATCTGCGCTAATCGTGACGATGTCATATTACCGATGGCGGCGACTTTAGTACTGTGATTTACTAAACAATTAATTAAAATGTTATTTTAGAAGTGTTATAGGATAACTAGAATTCGCTACTCTTTTTTTTTAATATGTAAAATATCAACCTCGTCTAGTTAATCGGTATTTGTCTCGGCAGAGCCTCGACACATACCGATTAACATAGACTCGGTTGATATTTTCCATATTAAAAAATACTCGTGACGAATCCTCTATATATTCACTGTTTCTGATAGTCCTAATATATATATATATATATATATATATATATATATATATATATATATATATATATATATATATATATATAATATCTAAAAGAAGGTTCCACGGAAATAACCTATGATGTCCAAAAAGATAGTCAGTATTATAACGGTCGTGTATGTCAAGGTCACTATGACACTATAAACATATAGTTATGGTAGTCCATTAAAAGATGTTGGTAAATTATGTTTTCTTAGGTATCAATATTCCAAGATTGCTGTACGGTCTACAAATCAGTCAAGAACCTTTTTTTTAATACATTGAAATCTTGATTTAACACACCCCCCACCACAAAATTTAATTTTATTCTCTCCCAATAACACACCTTGGCAATGTGCAAATTTGACGAACAACTTTTGGTATCTGCATTTGAGGATGGGTACGTACAACACAAACTTTGGGGGTGGGATGTAGCATTCATCTGATGGTATAACCTCTATCTGATGTGTGGTCAGTCTGGGATCCATCCTCATCAGTGGGCCCATTGGGCTATTTCTCGCTCCAACCAGTACACCACAACTGGTATATCAACGGCTGTGTTATCCTGTCTGTGGTATGGTGCACATAACAAATCCCTAGCTGGTAACCGAAAAGAGCAGTCCAGTGGCGACAGCGGGTTTTATCTCTCAATATCTGTGTGGTCCTTAACCATATGTCCGACGCCATGTAACCGTAAATAAAATGTGTTGAATGTTTCATTAAATAAACCATTTCCTTCCTTCCGTCTGATGTGTGTTCCGTCTAGGAGCGATCCCCGTCAGTGGGCCCATTGGGCTATTTCTCATTCCCTCCAGTGCACCATGACTGGTATATCAAAGGCCGTAGTATGTACCATCCTGTCTATTGGGTGGTGCATATAGAAGATCCCTTGCTGCTAATGGAAAATGTAGAAGGTTTCCTCTCTAAGACTATATGTTAAAATTACCAAATGTTTGACATCCAGTTGCTGGTGATTAATAAATCGATGTGCTATAGAGGTGTTGTTAAGTAAAACAAACTTTAACTTTGATTTAACACACCTCCCACCCTCACCCTCAGATTTTTTTTTCTCTGAGTAATACATCTTGGCGATGTGTAAATGTCACGAACAATTGTTGGTTTCTGCATTTGAGGATGTGTACATACAACACAAACTTTACGCACACATTTTGCAGTTTACAGTAAACCGAAATGTCAATTTTACATCTTTTTGCTGGAATTCCGGTTTTCCTAAAAACTGTTCATGACTTTGTTCTATGGTAGCCCAGTGGTAAAACGTTGCCTGATGTGCGGTCGGTCTAAGATCGATCCCCGTCAGTGGAATCATTGAGCTATTTCTCGTTCCAGTAAGTGTTCCACAACTGGTGTAACAAAGGCCGTGGTATATATTATCCTGTCTGTGGGATGGTGCATATAACAGATCCCTTGCTGCTAATCAAAAAGAGTAGGCCATGAAGTGGCGACAGCGGGTTTCCTCTCTTAATATCTCTGCGGTCCTTTACTATATGTCTGACACCAAATAACCGTAAAAAAATGCATCGTTAAATAAAACATTTCCGTCCTTGTTCTATGGTAAAAACTTCACAGGAACTCAATAATTTTGAAAATCCATCAATATTTTTCTGTATTCTGTGTGATCAAAATATGTTTGCTAAATTATCTCTAATAAGCTTTGAAAAATTAAAGACACACTTGGTTATTTACCAATAAAATGTCAATCATTACACGAAATCATTACACGAAATCTCTATTGTGTGTGTGTGTGTTGTGTTTTCTAAAATACAGATTTTGACAACTGTGACATCATGGTGTACGAGGAGGTGAAGAAAGAAAAAAACAAATGTTTTATTTAACGACGCACTCAACACATTTCAATTACGGTTATATGGCGTCAGGCATATGGTTAAGGACCACACAAATATTGAGAGGAAACCCACTGTCGCCACTTCATGGGCTACTCTTTCCGATTGGCAGCAATGGATCTTTTATATGCACCATTCCACAGACAGGATAGCACATACCACGGCCTTTGATATACCAGTCGTGGAGTACTGGCTGTGACGAGAAATAGCCCAATGGGCCCACCGACGGGGATCGATCCCAGACCGACCGCGCATCGAGTGAGCGCTGTACCACTGAGCTATGTCCCGCCCCGAAGAGTTGAGCAGAATGGTTCCGTTTCCGAGGAAGATCCTGGTACTGGTCAGGGCCCAGTGGATAGGCCGACGCTCGCTCAAGGAAACGCTGATACGCGAAGAGTCAAGCAAATACGCTGCAGCCATGCCACGTATGTATTAGTCTTCATAGGTGATTATTTTATCGACTGTAACTGACGTTACAGATATAATAATGTTTAGTCGCAGGAGTTATCTGTGGTGTGGGATGCATCTTCCAAAAAACTCACCTACGGTATTCCAAAGTACACTAACATGCATTGCATAGAGGATTTCCAGAATGCTTTAAAGTTCGATGACTGATTCACGGACGGTCAGGGATTGTTGGGCTATTTGTCGTTCCAGCCAGTTCACCATGACTGGTATATCAAAGGTTGTGGTATGTGCTATGCTGTCTGGGATGGTGCATATAACAGATTTCCATAATGCTTTAAAGTTCGAGGGAGGAGGTGCACACATCCCTGCCCCACGGTCTCCTCCTGAATTCATACCTGTTACTATATCTATGTGTAAGTTTCAAGCAAGTAACAAAATGGTGCACAATTCAGTCGAGGTGGGATGTGCATTTGTAAAGTGCTTGACTGATTCACCGACGGTCTGGGATTGTTGGGCTATTTCTCGTTCCAGCCAGTGCACCATGACTGGTATATCAAAGGCTGTGGTATGTGCTATCCTGTCTGGGATAGTGCATATAAAAGATTCCTTGCTACTAATAGGGACATGTTGCAGGTTTCCTCTTTAAGACTGTATGTCAGATTACCAAATGTTTGACATCCAATAGCCGATGATTAATTAGTCAATGTGCTTCAGTGGTCCAATCTCATAAATCAATCATACACAATAAGCAATATTATATTATTTTAATTAATAAGTTTTAGTAAGTAATATACCTGTACAGTCGATCCCCAACCATCCATTCTGGCAAAGACCCTCACATGAACCAGTGATGTGATGACAGCTGGTCGTACTCTCTTTGCAGTGTCTTTGTGTACACTGGAATGTACAGTCAGCGCCATAGGTACCACTGTCACATGCTGAAATACATTACACATATACTGAGAGGCATAAATAACGCAATGGGTATTTCATTGAATAATCTCTTATAGAAATGTCACATCACATATATTAAATATGCGGACACATAACATATTGGTAATAATTGTAAGCGAAAAAGGATTTTGTTCAAATCAGAGAAAAAAAGAAGAAAAAAAAGAAGAATTTTCAGCAAAACGTATAACTGGTATGTTTATTACAACAATACAGCATTGTATATGAAAATCGTTTTGCATGTGCATTGCCTGCTCTCGTCTAAAAGCAAGCATTAATGCGTTTTCTGTCTTTTTGTACATCTAAAATACATTTTGAATATATTATAATACTATAACAGATTCACCATACTGTACATTATTTAAATACACAAAATGTCAACTGACAACGTGTCAACCGTCGACTATAACAGTTCAACCATACTGCACCATATTTGCATTTATAACTATAACTGTCAATTATAGGTGTTAACTATAACAAAGTGTCAGCTATCTTCACTATTCTGCACCACATTTGCACTAATAAATAATATTTATGAATACCATAGTCCTATTTACTAATTTTTATGAAACATTCAAATTTACAAGCCATTAAGTGCCATGTAAAATATATTTTGAACATACTGTACGACTATAACATTTTCAGCATAGTACATACGAAATTGTAATGGAACACAAATTAACTAGTACACACAGTAATGCATGTGAACTTATTAAAACATTTTTTTTATAATATGTACATTAATTACTAACGTATGTTACAACTTGGACTCTTCCATCCAGGCTGACAGCCATTTTGACATATTCCATTTTGAGCATCACAAGATGAGCTGTCTCCTTTACAGTGTCGTTCATTACACTTTGACTGACATCCAAGTCCAAATCTACCACCTTGACATGCTGTAAACATATGCACACAACGTTTTACTTTAACCTATTGGCGAGCAGTTCAATTCAGTATTAGATTTCAGGAAGTGTGGCAGGATTCTGTCAAGAACCTTGTGCGCAACAAGCAATCACAGGTCACATAATCAAATCCCGCATAGTGACAGATGATTAGTCTAATCCAATCAACTGATCTGCGATTTTAAAATGTTTTTTCTTAAATAATAAACAACAAATATTAAATTTAATTTTCTCACATTGCAAATGTCACTATTGTATCAGTGTAAATTAAGCGAAAGAACGAAATGGTTGTTTAAAACACACTAGCGCACCAATTGGCCTAGAAATGTTTATGTTTTTACCTGACTCTGACAGCTGATTTACGGAAAGGAAAGTTATAGTTACGAAATTTCAATTTATATGCAGTTTCTCTCAGAATACTTGAACACATACACACACACACACACACACACACACACACACACACACAACACACTTTAAAAAGTCATATTGCGTGTAAAATGTATAAAACAGTAACAGAAAAGTACTATTTGAATACAGGTAAAATAACAAATTATATTTAATACTATGAATCACCTACCAGTTGTGCAGTCAGGTAACTCCCAGCCAGTTTGACAACCACCTGTACATCTTCCATAAAACACGTCACAGTTCTGACTACCAAGACAGTGTCGGGCACCACACGACATGTTACAGTTAAAACCATAGGTAGCCTGACATCCTGGAAATACATATGAAAACTGCATATTTACACAAGCTTATTAAGTGCGTTATTTGATATGTTGGAAGTATTTACAGAGGCATTAATTGTATAACGTGTACGATCTTAATATTGAAAGGCACACAACGTAGTGACCAGCATTACACGTCTTGTTATAGTTTAATTCATAGTTCTAATATATATATCAAGATAGACAGAAATCTAAATGCAATAAATATCATCACTTTCTTCGCATTCTTTCAACATAAACAATTAAATTTGTATTAATATTTAAATGTATTTATAGCATAACTCCATATGGAATGACCTTTATATTATTTATTAAGAAAGTTTCTTGTGTTTTACTGTGTATATATTGGGTGAGACTTTACTAAAATATATGTTTGTTTGTCTATTTTAAAAACTTTTATAGTTAAATTTTGTTCTTGCATTTCAATACACCTAAACAAATCCCCACCCCACACAAAAACACAAACACCTTTACTAACGACACATTACCAAAACGAGCATTATCTCGATTGATCCACCACTACCCCACCGTCCCAACAGCAATGACAATCTAAGAAAGTAACAATAATATATAGAATCAGGAACATGGACACACACACAAGGTATTCTACTGTAAGAAATATTGACCAACTACTGTGGAACACCTACGTATTTTACAGTCGAGAGAATGATATCCTCCTTCACAGCCACCGACACACTCCCCAGTCACGTGATCACAGTCGGAGTTTTCACGACAATGTCTGTCTTTGCAGAGACTTCCACACCGCGGTCCGTATCGATCATGTGGACATTCTGGAATAGAATCAGACAGGGATGGTATACTTTGAGGTGTCATAAGGATGAACACAACTAACTTACTTTTGGTTGAGAGCCGGTACTACGAGACGAACGCGGTACCTACCAGCTTTAAGGCCGATGCATTAAGATTACCAAACTTTCTCACTAGACTGGATATTAAAGGGACTATCCTGAGTTTGTTTCCCACTTTATCATGTTTACGAGTAACAGAGGCTTTCTGCTGACAAAAATTACATATTGATTACATATATTGTTTAGAATATCAGTGTCTGTATAAACAAAGTATTTGTTGTCACCATAGTATTTGTCGTAGCCCAATCGACATTTCAGCATCCAAATCCATGCGTACGAAATACTGTGTATATTATTATTACAAAGTAAAATGAACGACTGGTGGAAACATTACCATACACCCTAAAACGCATTGAATATACAGACACTAGTATTCTAAACAAGAAAATGCCATTTATTAATATGTAATTTTAGTTGCCAAAACGGAAATATCTTACAATGGCTGCACACGCATGACAGTCCCTTTAATAATATGTACTTTCTATCATGCACTAGGAAAAGAGCTTATTACAGACACTTACGACTACTGAGGCTCAAAACACACCGATGATAAGTCTAGTTCTAGGTGGCAAGCGTTTTGAGGTATGGGTTTGCATAGGCGTATGGGATATAGGAGTGGGGGTGGGTACGTGGGCAACTCCCTAGATCTGGAGCAAATCTACTAAAATAGACAGATACATTGAGACAAAATGAGCTGGCATGGAGACTTGTCACCATGCATTTTCACATTCTTTTGTGGTGAATTTTACTAGTAGAATGCAGACAAATGCATTTCACGACACCTAGTTTTCAAACTTGTTTTCGGGTAAGCAATGCCTCGAACCTCCAGAATTGTTGTGAACGTATTAAACCAATTCAGCATTTTTGTTTTTTTTAAAATGGGCCTACATAGCCCTATGTAATAACTTGAAAATAATACATTGCAAATTATTCATTATATTTTCGAGTGTAATTGTAATGAATTATTGACTGGATTGCACATAAGTTTATTTTAAGTAGTAAAGGTACGTTTCATTTCATAAACAAAATTGGTATATGACTGTGGTCTTTATATATTCAGAGTATTGATATTTATAAGATTATATATCGTAAAATGTGCATTAAAAAGTGCCCATATTTTGACACCAATGTATTATTCGTGGTGGCGTGTCCTCAAACATTCGCTCATTCATTCATTAATTAAAAAAATTGTTGTATTAACCACCATTTATCATGATGAATTGTAGTTACTGCAAATTGCATTTCAGTCATCTAGTCTTCAGGTATACTAGTATATTAAATAGGTTCGTATATTTAGATACATTTTCTTTTATAAACACCAAAACTAATTAAGAAAATTCCACATAGATTAATATATACCTTTCCTGTTAGTTTGTTTTACGAAATATTAAAAAGTAAGGTTCAGACAATGTTCAGCTGCCAGTTTGGCAGTGCGAAAATATTATGTTCTATGTCGCCTTTTGCTAGGTCCGTAGTTCGCCGTGAGCACATTCAGTTCAGTGTGTTTATTTTATGTCTGGTGCCATATTCGTCAGAGCAACACCCAGATCAAGACGACCCAGACATAACTGCAGTGTGTTTTGGTTTTTAGTCTCATAGGCGTCGGACACAACGGGGAGCACTGGTTCCTCAACGCCAGTTGAAAGGTATGTAAATACACACACACACACACACACACACACACAGAGAGACACATGCGTGTGTGTGTGTGTGTGTGTAATTACAAACATTCCGCTTGTACACGATTACCTCAATTCTGACTGGACGACGTCGAAGAAAAAATAAATGTTAACCTTCGATAAACCACAGAAAATGACGTCATTACGTAAAACAGGTCATGGAAAGGACCAAAAAGCTGATTTATGTGTATTTTAACTAAATATGATGTGTCCAGGGGTTTGTGTATACATTTTAAAAGAGGGTGAGATGCTAAACTGTGGCTAACGAAATTTATGAGTGGTTAAGACATGCTTCCCCGGAAAAATATTGAAGAAAAGGAGAAATTTTGCTTGATCAAGGGGAGGGTTCGACTGTTGTAACCCACCCTTTGCACAAGCTCCTGTCTCTGTAATTATATAAAATATGTTTCTCTCTTTTTTTGCAGTGAATTTATCCATGTACAACTGTCACAAAGTGCCAAACATTGCATAGCATAGTGAAGAATTTTAAACTAAACACCTCAGAAAATGACGTCATTACGTCCAAAGAGACGTCATAACGTAAAGCAGATCATGGTAAGAACGTTAGAAACTGATCTGTGAATTATGTGTAGTTTTATCTAAATAAGTTGTGCTGTTTGTAATTATAAGAATTGTTTTGAGAATTTATCGATGTTTAACAGTAACAAATTGTATAAAATCGTGTAGCGTAGCGAAGCGATTTTATGCTAAATTTGTTACTGTTATAATTATAATTATATATATATATATATATATAATATATATATATATATATATATATATATATATATATAATAAAAAAATCTTCCGACAATTCCATATGTGTAGAAATAAATATAACAATAGTTGATTATAAACATTGTACGACCTAATGTTTAATACCTGACCCCTCCAGTTGCAATCGTAATGTTATCTTGTCACATCGGAGACAGTCATATTGTGTGCGATATATATTCTACCTAGTGATCTCATAATGACTCGACTAAAGCAAACATTACGCTAGTTGAAATTGCGTTATACAACTCAGGGGCAACAGACAACATAAATAATGAAAATAATTTTCACATGAAGATATTTATAACAACAACAACAAAAACAAAAACACCCACAAAAACAACAAACAAAACAAATGTATAAATAAACATTCAAACAAACAAACAAACAAACAACAACAACACCAAACAAACACGAAAGTAGTTGGTCTCACTTGTTTTACAGTCGGATCCGATCCATCCTGCTGTACAGCCCTTTTCACACCGTCCTGTGATCCTGTCACATAATGATGATCCATCACAATGTCTAGAGGAACAGTCTTTATTACACAAGTCACCATAGTGACTGGAATCACAGGCTGAGAATATAAAATATATTATATAAAACATTTGCCAAAAACAAATGTTTTAATAACTGCATCAAATTTTATAAATTACAATAGGACATGTTTTATTTAACGACGCACTCAACACATTTTATTTAAGGTTATATGCCGTCGGAAAATTAAAATAGATGATGGTTTATTTTGTTTATAAAATACTCGTTGACCATTACTTCGTCGAGGCAGATGCGAATTATGTCAAGGGTGCAACGTCTAGTTTTACGTTAGACTCCATCAAAGGCTAGATCTATCATTCAGCCATATTCAGTTCCCTGGCATTGAAATGATACAATTAAGAATAATGTATTGACCATAAACTGTGAGGCGCTTTTTTGTTGTTGTTGTAAGTGTTGGGGTAACATTTCAGTCGACCGGTATTATAATAAAACATTTGTTTTGTTTTGTTTTGTTTTGTTTCGTTTTTATTTTGTTTTATTGCTTTTCGTTGTAGCTGTAATTGTTTTGGGTTTTCTGTTTCATTTCTGAAGGGAAAAAAGAGTGATTAATCTCAGTTATAAAGACAATTGTAAATAAATTATTACGTTTGTTTATATATTTGCTGAACAGGTTTCTGTTTTTATGTATCTGTATTATTACTTTAATAAAACTTGTTTTTATACCATACCACTGCAAGTCATCCCAGTCCAGTTTTGTTTACATCCTCCAGTGCATTGTCCATTTGTGTAGTTACACGGTCCATCTTGACAGTGACAGAACTGGCTGCAGTCGTCACCGAAAGTGCCACCAACACAGACTGTAAATAAAATTACATATGAACAAACGAACGGAAAATTTATTTAATCCCAGGGCCTGAAACAAATTATAGAAACTTAAAGAAAAAAATGTTCTTAACCGTTTAAGGAAAGCTTTAATCGATTACTATATACAACGTGTATTTACTTTTAAATATGCCTATTGAATACCCTCCACCCATCAAAACAAAAAGAAGAAATAAATTAATTGAAAAAAAGAAGAAATAAAATGATAATAATATTTTATGACTCGTAAAATATTTAACCCACAATTAGAATAGTTTGCATCTGATAGCATGTAGGTATTACTGTACACATATGGTCAAATATCTCTTATATAGTGACAGCTTAGTCGGATGAATGCGCGCTTGAGGTGCCTGCATCGGGTTTCTTTCGTTACAACCACTGCACCACAACTGGTCAAAGGCCGTGGTATGTCATTTCTTGTATATGGGGAAAGTGCATATTTGGTAAAATGTAGCAGGCTTCCTCTGATGGCTACTTCCTCTGATGCTACGTATCAGAATTACCAAACGTTTGACATCAAATAGCCGATGGTTAATTTATCAATATGTTCTAGTGGTGTCGTTAAACAAAACAAACGTTATCTTATATATTGACAGAATCAAAACAGCCTGTCAAAAGATGTAATGCCAGCAAGCTGCTTCAGTTTAACTTATATTATTTTACTTCAAAAGATATTCAAAAGTGCCACGTCATCTTCACAGACTAACCTCAGTCTCTTGTTGATCCAGTGTTTTCAGTAGTCTCAATAACATCGTTTTCAGAACTAACCTACTACTGATTCCCATAAACTTCCATCAAATTCGTTTTACTCCCACCTCTTTTCAGTAAAGCAAGTTCCAGTGATAGATTTGTCACCCTCACTGAATATCAGTTCGAAAAAGCTTGGAGTATCTGTATTATAAGAGACTTTCCATTAAATCAATAAGTCGAAACATACTCAGATAGGCTACCTGCATCTGCACCTGCATTTCAATATATTGTTTGACCCAACACAAATTAAAACAGAAATGTTCGGGGTTTTTTTGTTGTTGTTTTTTGTTTTGTTTTGTTTTTGCATTCATTTATGCATTTTATATAACATATTAAAAATCCGCTCTGGAAACTGCGTGCTAAATATGATTTTGGGGTGTAAAATGTTTATAAGTTTATAATAAGATTATATTCCTTCTTCGTTTTTGTGTTAGTCATTAAGGGGAATACAAACACATGCAAAATGTTGTTTCTGATTGGAGGTGGGGGTTGGGGCATAATGCGTGTTTTTAACCCAAAAACCCCCCATATTTTGAACAGAATCCCTAAATTGCTCATTTATAAAATTATTTGTTTTAATAAATTATCAAATAAAGCCTATTTTTATTGATATGTGTTAAACAAATGTATTAGTTATTTGATTATTTCCATACATAAGTGCAGATCTAGGGGTTTAGTAAAGGGAGTGGGTGGGTGGTTAATTCCAGTGAGACACCGTGACACTCGCCATATACCAGACAAGTACGGCGGTGGCTCTCCCAATACTTTTAAGACACTACATGCCTTGCGTCGTAATGGAAAGTATACCGATGGAGTTTTACTTGAGCAATGTTTAAGCAAGGTAATTCACTATTTCAATTAATCGTTTCTCCTACCACATTACTTTGAGACAGAAAACCTATATTGAAGAAAACATGTTGAAGAAGTATACATACGTGTACATTTAATGCTAATTACTACAGATATTCGTCGATTGTCTTACCATATACTTCCACTTCGCAAAAGTCCATTAATGAGTTACCACGTCCTGTGTTTTTGTAGAGTGTGATGTATCTAGCGGTGTTGTCACAGGTCAGATGTGATATGAGCGGACTACTTGCAGTTGTGTTTCCACACCAGTGTCCAGCGTTACTCTGGTTTACAGACAGAGAACTGTATACATTTACACCATGTTTACGAACTGTGTCTGTATAAATAAAAATTATAAATCATTGTTTAATTATAGTTATTACAGTACAACAGTATTATGTTTATCGTATTCATATTATGTACATGTAGTGAATTATTACACAGACATGTCCGTTAGAAATATGTTTAATGTTGGGGTTGGGGATATACTCAACATAAATATTACAAGGCGTGGTCACAAATGTGTTTTCCGAACATTTTGAAAGACAGATAAATCAAGACTGGTAAACAAAGTTGTTCGCTTAAAACAATGACATCAGATGTTAAGAGTTTGACCAAATGTTTTCTATTTCAAAACGGAACTCATAAGATATTGTAGGATCTAATATTGTTTCTAGGAAGATTGCGTTGCAACCATCCCAGTACTACTGTACTATAACAGCACAGCGATGACACAAATATCTAAACCCGCACAAACCCGCACACGCGTATCCACGTACGAACACACCAAAATCGCCAACAACGAAATATCGAAAACAAATACAACAGACAACTAAGCCACCATACAAACAATAAATATACAAGATAAAATATACAAGTACTTACAGTCGGTGCGGAAGTAAATAGCTAGTTTGTGTATGTAGTATTTTTTCCCAAGTCTACTTCCCACCACGTGTATGGCTGTGTGTCAGTTAGTATGCAGAATACTCCATTATCAGTCTTACGGCTGCCATCTACAGCAAGCGCAGATGAATTTGGCAGCATTCCATCAAAGTACATGTATGAACTCTGGTAGGTACTTTTCAATAAAGCTACATTTTCTGAAATATCAACAACAAAATTGGAGTATCTGTTATAATGCAGTATTTACAACACAGTTCAAATACGATAATAAATAAGCTAAGAGAAAATAGTCAAGAACCCATTTATAAAAGAAATGCCACTTTAAAGAAAATATTTTAAAACTACAACGTTACACTACGACCTTTGATGCACAAGTCATGGAACATTGGTTACAGTTAAAGTGTGTTTTGTGTAACGACACCACTAAAATGTTCAAGCACACTGATTTATTAATCATCGGCTATTGGATGTCAAATATTTTATATAATTTCTGACTAATAGTCTTAGAGGAAACTTGCGACATTTCTTCCATCAGTAGCAAGGGTTATTTTATATACACTTTCCCACAGCCAGAACAAGACATACCACTATATATCAGTCGTTGTGCGCTGGTTGGGACAGGAAATTCCCCACCAGAGAATGGACCCACTAAGGTGGTTCGATCTTTCGACGCAAGCACCTCAGACATGGGCTCTACCGACTGAGCTAGATCCCGCTCCGATATACATTGTAATGTAATACCTTAAACGTTCGGAAAGTATTTCCATTGGTTCCCGAAGTGGACATTCGGTTTAATGTGTAGCGTAAAACTCAGTCTAGATGAACGGCTGGCTGAACTTGATCCAGGTGTTCACGAAAGATGAGCATATCCTGCCACACAAGTGACACCCGTCAATAACATAATGATTCCAATTGTGTATTTA
Source organism: Gigantopelta aegis (assembly GCF_016097555.1). NCBI lineage: Eukaryota > Metazoa > Mollusca > Gastropoda > Neomphalida > Peltospiridae > Gigantopelta > Gigantopelta aegis. Next base: position 13,289,481 of record NC_054711.1, on the reverse strand, counting down.
TTTCCCGTTGTGTAAGCAATACTATTAATAAACCACGCTATTAGTTTAGGTATACATGTGATATAAATCAATTTATTTGACCTATTGTGCATTTTGGACCGGACCATCCTCTGTTGCAGGTGTCAGAACAGCCTGTGACGTTGTGGCATCTGGATACATCACAGTGGCACGTGTAGCTACAGTCCAACCCATACTTTCCTGATGGGCAAGCTCCTAAAGAGAAATTCATTATTACTTTTTCTACCATCGTCTTAATCACCATCAACATCACCATCACCATCACCATCACCATCACAAACACCATCACCATCACTATCAACATCATCACCATCATCATCACCATCACCACCATCACCATCACAAACACCATCACCATCATCACAATCACCATCACAAACACCATCACCATCACCATCATCATCACCATCATCACCACCACCACCATCATTAGCATCACCATCAACAGCAGCACCGCCATCATCACCATCACCATCATCACCACCACCACCACCATCATTATCATCAACATCAGCAGCAGGATCATCATCATCACCATCATCATTATCATTATTATCATCATCATCACCATCATCAACATCACCATAATAATAATAATTAATAATAATAATAATAATTATCATTACCACCATCATCATCATCTCCACTACCAAAACCAGTACCACCATCATCATTGTCAAACATTATAATCATCACCATCGTCACTGCCATCACCATCATCATCATCATTATCACCGCCACTACGAACGCAAATACCAACACAACCACCATTATTATTATCGTCATCATCATTAACACCATTTCACTATCATCATCACCACTACTATCATCATCATCATCAGTAGTAATAGTAGTGGTAGTAGTAGTAGTAGTAGTAGTGGTAGTGGTAGTGATAGTGGTAGTGGTAGTGGTAGTAGTAGTAGTAAATATTATTGCTATTATTGTTGTTGTTATTGTCATCATCACCACTCACCATCATCACCACCACTACTATCATCATCAGCATCATCATCATCAGTAATACTAAATATTATTGCTATTATTGTTGTTGTTATTGTCATCATCACCACTCACCATCATCACCACCACTACTATCATCATCAGCATCATCATCATCAGTAATACTAAATATTATTGCTATTATTGTTGTTGTTATTGTCATCATCACCACTCACCATCATCACCACCACTACTATCATCATCAGCATCATCATCATCAGTAATACTAAATATTATTGCTATTATTGTTGTTGTTATTGTCATCATCACCACTCACCATCATCACCACCACTACTATCATCATCAGCATCATCATCATCATCATCAGTAGTAAATATTATTGCTATTATTGTTGTTGTTATTGCTGTTGTTGTTGTTATTATTATTATTATTATTATTATTATTATTATTATTATTATTGTTATTTCATCATCATCATCATCATCATCATCATCATCATTACTGAGACATGTATTCAGACATCATACAGTGAAAATCACTATTAGTAGTAGTATTATATATTAGTGCTACTATTGTCGTTGTTATTATTATTATTATTATTGCCATCATCATCATCATCGTCATCATCATTATTGAGATATGTATTCAGACGTCATACAGAGAAAATCACTATTTGTGTGTAGGTGTATGAATGCATGTAAGTGCGCGTGTGCGTGGGTGCATGTGTGCGAGTTTTATTTGTATACCTGTGATCTACAATAAGTGTTCACACTTTCACGCATGCTCACCATGTATAACTGTTTTGAATAAAAAATTAAAAAAATGTTTTAGTAAAAGAGACAAAACACTCGTACCTGACACAGAGTCTGGCTTTAAATAAATCCACGGTGTAACTAGAATTAGGCATAAAAACGCCCAACTTCCCGACCTTTTGAATTAACCAGGAAGTTCAATTATTAATAAGGTCACAGCTTTCAAATATTCTTTTATTTGCAAGCTATACACAGAAAATAGTGACATACAAAACCGGTTTACGTTATGTACGAATATGTAGACCAAAATATATAGCAGGCTTTTTGTATGTGCAGGGCCGGTTAGGAGGGGTTGCATGTAGTGTCGGAAATATGACGGGCTCACAAAAAGGACATAATGCATGATTTTGACATGTTGGGAATGGGTTTTTTCTACGTTTGTGAAGGTAGTTTTTTTCTTAGCATGCTCTCACGACAAAAAAAACAAACAAACAACAATAACCCCCCCCCCAAAAAAAAACAAAAAAAAACAAAACAACAACAACAACAACAACAACAACAAAAATACGTCCATATCATTCCTTTTAACCATGCCACCTGTGCCCTTCACCTCTATCGTTCCTGATAGGAATACGAGGCGGGATATAGCTCAGTCGGTAGAACGCCTGCCAGAGATGCTTGCGTCGTAGAGCCGAATCACCTCAGTAGAATATAATTATCTGGGTGTTTTCCTCGCCACAACCAGGTATGTCAAAGACCGTAGTATGTGCTGCCCTCTTTGTGGGAAAGTATATATAAAAGATCTCTAGTTGGGAAGGGAAAAATAACAATCATATATTGGTTCCACTGATGTGATTCGAACCTACGACACAATGACCTCAGACAGGTGCTGTACCTACTGACATACGATCCCGACCCGGACAAATCATATAAGCAAAAACAAGGTATACTAAATAGTGATGGGTGTTACCAAATGTTATGGGCTCAGTGGTAAAGCGCTCATTTGATTCGCGGTCGGTTTGGGATCGATCCCTGTCGGTGGGCCCATTGGGCTATTTCTTGTTCCAGCCAGTGCACCGCGACTGGTATATCAAAGGCCGTGGTATGTGCTATCCTGTTTGTGGGATGGTGCATATAAAAATATTTTTGCTACTAATGAAAAAAAAAGGTAGCGGGTTTCCTCTCTAAGCTTATATGTCAAAATTATTAAATGTTTCATATCCAATAGCCGATGATTAATAAAGCAATGTGCTCTAGTGGTGTTGATAAACAAAACAAACGTCTTACTAAATGTTTTGTATTTCGATATATTGCGATACAGGAACTTGAATTACGATACGTACCACGATATATTGGTGCTGCTGATGATGATAATAGTGGTGGTGAAGATGGTAAGTGGTGATGATGGTGAGATGGTGATGGTGATGATGATGATAATAATGTTGGCGTTCGTAGTGGCGGTGATAATGATGATGATGATGGTGATAATAGTGACGATGGTGATGATTATAATGTTTGATGATGATGATGATGATGGTGGCACTGGTGTTGGTAGTGAAGGTGATGATGATGAAAGAAAGAAAGAAAGAAATGTTTTATTTAACGACGCACTCAACGCATTTTATTTACGGTTATATGGCGTCTGACATATGGTTAAGGACCACACAGATATTGGGATAGGAAACCCGCTGTCGCCACTTCATGGGCTACTCTTTTCGATTAGCAGCAAGGGATCTTTTATATGCACCATCTCACAGACAGTGCAGTACATACCACGGCCTTTGATATATCAGTCGTGGTGCACTGGCTGGAACGAGAAATAGCCCAATGGGCCCACCGACAGGAATCGATCCCAGACCGATCGGGCATCGAGCGACCGCTTTACCACTGGGCTACGCCAGGCCCATATTTAGAATAGTGAAACACGTGCGTTTGAGAAAAACTGGCTTCATAAATTCATCCCAATCTGATTCAGTAACAGTACTAATCGTTTAGCTAGTTCTGCAGATCGGTATGGATTGTGACTTAAAGTTAAAGATGGCGGCATTTTTCTAAAGTATTATTAATAATATAGTTTTTAAAGTATATATTATCCGCCAAATGTATTACGTGCGTCAGGCTTTTTAATCGTCAAGAGCGGGAAACAAATCGCTGTGACGTCACGAACTACACTTAAAGTCATCAAACATTATAATCATCACCATCGTCACTATTATCACCATCATCATCATCATCATTATCACCGCCACTACGAACGCCAACACTAACGCCACCACCATTATTATCATCATCATCACCATCTCACCATCATCACCACTTACCATCTTCACAACCACTACTATCATCATCAGCAGCAGCATCAGCATCAGCATCAGCATCAGCATCATCAGCAGCAGCATCAGCATCATCATCAGCTGCAGCAGCAGCATCAGTAGTAGCAGTAGTAGTAGTAGTAGTAGTAGTAGTAGTAGTAGTTTTAGTAGTAGTAGTAGTAGTAGTAGTAGTAGTAGTAGTAGTAGTACTAGTAGTACTAAAGTAGTGTCGGAAATATAATAAAAACGATTTTCCTCAATTAAGTAAATATTTTGTAAATATCTATTTGATGATACTCTACCTAATCTAGCATTTACTTGTTTGGGCTCTCATTGATGTACAAGGTGGTGTTTACTCTTGGAATTAAAATAAAGATGTCAGTAAGCAGGAGATTTGTGACCTTTATTGGGACAGACTATAACAAATTTTGATTATGTGTCAATTTCATTTACCTTTAAACAAACTTAATTTAAAATTGCAAGTTAACTGATTATTTTGAATTGCAGCATAAATTATTAATTATGACCAGCATATTTAGTGAGTATAAATTCAATATAAGTACATTAGAAATTTATACAATCTTACAACTACTTAAATGTGCTATATCAGAAGTCATATGTGAACATCTGTTTGTGATAAAGATTCTCCAATAAAAATGTATTTTTTTACTAGTAGATAAAATTGTTTCCTATAATCAAGAGCATATAGTTAAAGGTGTAGTTAAAGCAACATTTAATAAAAATATAATTATTTGCAATAGCTGTCATTATGCAACTTTGAGATAGCACCTTTAATACCGGTATCATAGATCACAAACTCAAAATGGTTCTTGACAGTTTTGCTCAAAAGTTACTTATAAATATCTACACATATTTTGTTTTGGAGAGGAATAGGGGTAAACTTTCACCAGAAACGGTCCCTCACATATTGTAACAGCAATGAAATTGACACGTTTACCAAAATTTGTTATAGTCTGTTTCAATAAAGTGCACAAATCACCTGTTCACTGATATCTTTCTTTTAATTTCAAGAGTAAACACCACCTTGTACATCAATGAGAGCCAAAACAAGTAAATGCTAAATTAGGTAGACTATAATTAAATAGATATTTACAAAATATTTACTTGTCTGTTTAACATGTAAGAAATAATCGAGGAAAATCATGTTTATTCTATTTCCGACAGTACTTTAGTAGTAGTAGTAGTAGTAGTAGTAGTAGTAGTAGTAGTAGTAGTAGTACATAGTATTGCTATTATTGTTGTTGTTATTGCTGTTGTTATTATTATTATTATTATTATTATTATTATTATTATTTATTTATTTATTTTTTTGTATTTATTTTTTACATTTTTTTTTAATTTATTGTCCCCAGACACAAGTATGGCAGTGTCAGGGTTGGGGACCCTGATTTCACTACCTTACATCCATGTTATAAGTACATATGAACATTATTTATATATATAATATAGTGTAATTAAAATCAATATAATAATATTAATAAGCATGAATACATGAAAACATGGAGTTCATTAATATGTGGGGTTAACAGTGAAGATAGAGGTAGAGGAAAGATTTGAAGGAAATGGTAAAGGGAGAAAGGAGAAGGTAAGGAAGGAAGAAGGAAAGAAAGAAAGAGTGAATTAAATACTTTAATTTCGAAAGAGAAAACATATTTGTTTTGAAATACCTCTAGAACATTGTATTGCCATGTCTTGTTTCTAGGTATCTGGACCAAGGTGCCCAATATTCCTCAAATTCTTGAAATTGACAATTTTTGAGAAGTATATATATTTTTCAATTTCTATTTTATCTTTTAAAATATTTAAAAAAGCATATATGTTAGGTCCATGTTTCTGCATTTTAGATCTATATATATAGTATTTAACATTGATAATGAGCCAATTAATAAATACCATCTTGCTTTTTTCCCTCTTTATGATTCCAAACAAGACTGTCTGTTTATCGAGTTGTATATGTTCACCTTTGTCCTGAATCCATTGTTCAATTTCCTTCCATAAAAGAAAGACTTTAGAGCAGTCATAGAACAAATGCTCCAATGTTTCTGGTTGTCTATGACAAAAATCGCAAACATTTGATTCTATGTATTTTATTTTATATAAGAACGTGTTTGTCGTGATTATTCGATGTAGAATTCTATATTGAAACCACTGTAACGTTGTATCTTTTAAACATATAAATGGTAAATTATACACGTTTTCCCACTCCTGTAATGATTGTAATATTTTCTTTGGGAAGTTGGCACTATTGTCGATTTGTTTAAAATATTATACATTTCTTTGCACCCTTTAGTAGTTTTAAAAAATAACTCCAATTTAAAAGGGAATATACGATTTAAGGTGTTAACCTGTTGGTTGTTGATACTTGACAATGTGCAATGCATAAAGGTTTTAACTGATTTTATTAAAGATGCATGTTCTAAGAAGTTTGAATGTATGTGAAATTTAAATCTAAATGTTTCATAGGTTAAAAATCTACCATGTTCATCCATTAAATCTTGAATAAATATAACTCCATTTTTAATATAGTTTTCATAATATATAGGTTTGTGGTCAATAGTTATTTTACTATTAAACCAAATATTAATTCTAATTATTTCATTTTTACATTCGGGAATTAGTTTTTGTTGAATTAGCCACCAACTATGTAAAACATTTTCCCAGAAAGAGTTACTTTTTTATTTTTTTTGGTATTTTGATAAAATAATTCCCACACGTAATAAGTTTTTGCACAGATAATTTTGTAGTAACTTCAAAAAATGTTTTCCATTTTGCGTTAGTTGAAAATAGTCTGCTAATCCAGGTGGATTTTAAAGCTATCATAAAATTCAAAATATTTAGCATTTTAAGGCCACCATTTGAGTAACTTTGAGTTAATACTTCGCGTTTTATTCTGTCTGGTTTATTTTGCCAGATAAAGTTAAAAAACATTTTATCTATTTGTTTTATCATTTTGTCTGGTGGGTTAGGCAGTGAAATTAGTAAGTGTGTTAATTTGGGAATAATTAAGGATTTTAAAACAACTATTCTACCGAACACAGTCAGTTTTCTTGTTGTCCAAAGTTTTATTAAATTTTTTATTTTATTATTATTATTATTATTGCTATATCATCATCATCATCATCATCATCATCATCATCATCATCATCATTATTCAGACATGTATTCAGACATCATACAGTGAAAATCACTATTAGTAGTAGTATTAGATTATTATTGCTATTATTGTTGTTTTTATTATTATTTTTATTAGTGTCATCATCATCATCATCATCATCATCATCATTATTGAGACATGTATTCAGACTTTATACAAACAGAGAAAATCACTATTTGTGTGTAGGTGTATGAATGCATGTAAGTGCGCGTGTGCGTGGGTGCATGTGTGCGAGTGTTTTGTATACCTGTGATCTACAGTAAGTATTTACACTTTCACGCATGTTCACCATATATAACTGTTTCGAATAAAAAAAAGTGTTTTAGTAAAAGAGACAAAAACACTCGTACCTGACACAGAGTCTGGCTTTAAAGCAATCCATGATGTAACTAGAATTAGGCATAAATACGCCCTACTTCCCGACATTTTGGGTCAACCAGGAAGTTGAATTATTAATAAAGCGCACAGCTTTCAAATATTCTTTTATTTGCAAGCTACACACAGAAAATATCTACATACAAAACCGGTTTACGTTATGTATGAATATGCAGGCCAAAATACATAGCAGTGTTGTTGTATGTGCAGGGCCGTAGGATCCGGGGTGGGGTGGGGGTGCATACAGTGTCGGAAATATGTTGGCGACGGGCTCACAGGAAGGACAAAATGCATGATGTTGACATGTTGGAAATGTTTAGTTTTTTCTGCTTTTATGAGCCAAGTTTTTTTCTTAGAATGCTCTCACGACTACCGTCCATATCAAAATACCGTCCATATCATTCCTTTTAACCATGCCACCTGTGCCCTTCCCTTCAATCGTTCCTACGGGCCTGATGGAAATACGGGACGGGATATAGCTCAGTCGGTAGAGCGCCTGCCAGAGACGCTTGCGTCGTAGGGTCGAACACCTCAATAGAATCATTCTCTGGGGGTTTTCCCAACAACAACCAGGTATGTCAAAGAACGTGATATGTGCTGTCCTGTTTGTGGGAAAGTGCATATAAAAGATTCCTGGTTGGGAAAGAAAAAACAACAATCAGATATTGGGTCCACTGATGTGATTCGAACCTACGACACAATGACCTCAGACAGGCGCTGTACCTACTGACATACGATCCCGACCCGGACAAATCATATAAGCAAAAACAAGGTATAATAAATAGTGATGGGTGTTACCAAATGTTATGGGCTCAGTGGTAAAGCGCTCATTTGATGCTCGGTCGATCTGGGATCGATCCCTGTCGGTAGGCCCATTGGGTTATTTCTCGTTCCAGCCAGTGTACCGCGACTGGTATATCAAAGGCCGTGGTATGTGCTATCCTGTCTGTGGGATGATGCATATAAAAAAAATCCCTTGCTACTAATGGACAAAAATGTAGCGGGTTTCCTCTCTAAGCTTATATGTCAAAATTACTAAATGTTTGATATCCAATCAATCTGATTAAACATAGACCTACTGGTCTACCAGTAGATCTAACAGCATTGCGTGGACTCCCATGTCCAGGTGACATTTCATCTATACATAACAATTTAAATATCGACCAATTATACTTCGCCTTTTATAGCGTTATTCGGGAGCATACAAATTCTAAAAATATCGCGCGAGACTATTTATGCAATAGGCGAACTTGTTGGTCTATTTCAACATTAAAAAACAGAGGGGAAGTGCAGTAATAAATTCTGGATTGTATACTAGTATAAACAGATTTTATGGCTATACCATCACGTTTTTTTTTCGTCTTGAAACGAATTTTATATAAAATTTTATATTGAAAATAGTTTCCGGCATACTTCGTAATTCACCCGAATCATTTCTTATACCCTCGACATAATCCCGAATGTTTTCAAAATCTTATCAATTCACTGGCATGATTTTGCAAGTAAGGTTTTGATTGGTCGAATGAAAGGTCAACTGGACATGAGCTCCAACGGGGTGTTGTTAGATAATTGTAATTGTAATTAACCAGCGGAGCTAATTTTAATTAGATTGATATCCAATAGCCGATGATTAATAAAGCAATGTGTTCTAGTGGTGTTGTTAAACAAAACAAACTTCTTACCAAATGTTTTCTATTGCGATATATTGCGTAGACCAATAATCAATTATTAGTATGTATAAAATGTTAAACTCACACCTCAGTCAATGACGATTCGTTCCTATTGTTTCTTTTCGTAAACTGATATATATATATATATATATATATATTTTTTTTTTTTTTTTTTAAATATAATACGTGTGACTAACACACGTACACAATACATAAGCGCAATATACCGGTTCGGTAGAAAACTATCGCGATAAGTATTGTTCAAAATGTATATAGCAGTATACCAGTATACCGGTTACATTGAGAATCTTTAATACTAGTTGAATATAAATTTGATTACTATATACTCTATTAAAGCTGTATCCTAACCGTACGCGTGCGGTTAGGATACTGCAGTTGAAATCAATGATTTCTAAAATATTCGCTCGCGTCGCTCGCATCCGGTTAGCATACTTCCTTGCCGGAAGCAGCAGCAGCAGCCTTTGTGATTAGCACTAAACTGTTGAGACGCTGACAAAGATCTCGCGTGTCCTCTAACTGCGAGCTGTTTATGTGTGACAACGGAGAGGTTTCTCAACCAAATAGGGCCGTGGCTAGCTGGGTGGAGTGTGGGTGGGAGGGGGGAGGGGGGATCCAAGGGTGGCATAAAATAATAATAGGAACTTAAAGAAAATCCTCGTCATTACCGTTTGAGGACTTTTAGGTATGCTCGTTCGTTCCAAGAGCTCACACACACACACACACACACACACACACACACACACAACAACAACAACACAAAAAAAACCCACCTAGCCACGGCCCTGACCCATATCTTTAACTATTACGGATAGTGATAGGTCACGACTTTAAGTGTAGTTCGTGACGTCACAATTTGTTTCCCGCACTTGACGATTAAAAAGCCTGACACTCGTAATACATTTCGAGGCTAACATATAATTAAAAAACCCAATATTATTAATAATACTTCTGAAAAATGCCGCCATCTTTAACTTTAAGTCACAATCCGTACCAATCTGCAAGAACTAGCTAAACGATTAATACTGTTACCAAATCAGATTGGGAGCAATTTACGAAGCCAGTTTTTCTTATACGCACGTGTTTAACTATTCTAAATATGGGCGGGACGTAGCCCAGTGGTAAGGCGCTCGCTCAATGCACGGTCGGTCTGGGACCGATCCCTGTCGGTGGGCGCATTGGGCCAGTGCACCACGACTGCTCATCGAAAATAGTAGCCCATGAAGTGGCGACAGCGGGTTTCCTCTCCCAATATCTGTGTGTTCCTTAACCATATGTCCGATGCCATATAACCGTAAATAAAATGCGTCGAGTGCGTCGTTAAATAAAACATCTCTCTCTCTCTCTCGCTCTCTCTCTCTCTCTCTCTCTCTCTCTCTCTCTCTCTCTCTCTCTCTCTCTCTCTCTCTCTCTCTCTCTCTCTCTCTCTCTCTCTCTCTCTTCTAATTTTGTGTAGACTTTACATGCGTGTAGGACACAAACAGGTTGTGTATATTGGTCCCATTATGATTAGTCATAGGTATCCATAACAGTAACGGCGAGGTTGTGGAACCTTTTTAATACACCCCAGCTAACAGTGGTTGATCGCTCCGCCCAACAGTGTGCGAACTAACAAGTGTTCTAGAAAGCTTCCACATTAACAATGCACTCTGTACCCGAATCGACGCCGCCTGTTACGTTCTCCATTGACCGTAACGTAAACCGGTTATGTATGTCGCTATTTTTTCCATTCATTCGTTATAAAGAAAAGAAGAACAAGTAAATTGTGACAATGAACCCCGTCTTGTCGGGAACGACAATTTATCTTCCTGGTTGATGCAAAATGTCGAAGACTTGGACCTATGTACTTTACAGCGCAGTATGGATTTGTTTAACAACATCGTCTGTGTCAGGTATGATTTATTTTATGGCTTACTTTCATAAAAACAAATCCAGTTCATAAGTTAACGGTGGTATCCGCACTTACAGGGGTGTTTGTATAGTGTTGTATGTGGGGCTTCCTGTGAGAAGCATAAGAGCGTAACTGATTTAAAACCACTTTTTTGTGGCGATATTAAAATACTAGTACTCAGGCCACTGATTTCTTAAATCAAACTCCCGACTACTAAATCGACGGAGACAGAAAAGTCGTCTGTCGGCAAACTGACCATACACAATAGCTGAGTTGAGCTAGTTTTGTTTAACGACACCACTAGAGCACATTGATTTATTAATCATCGGCTACTGTATGTGAAACATTTTATTTTGACATATAATCTTATGGAAAAAAACCGCTAGCAAGGGATCTTTTATATGCACCTTCCCAAATACAGGATAGCACATACCACGGACTTTAATATACCAGTCGTGGCGCACTGGCTGGAACAAGGAATAACGAGCAGAAAAAAAAGGGAGTTCATTTCTCTTATATTGTTACGCCTGGCCACGTGCATATAAAACCTTTATATTAAAGGGACATTCCTGAGTTTGCTGCAATTTTTAAAGATGTTATCGACTAACAGAGACTTTTTGACGATTGTAATTACATATCAAATATATTTTTTCTGCATAAAATATTAGTGGCTGTATATTAAACGGTTTCTGATCATTTTAATATTTGTGCTAGGTTAAATTTCCTTTTATTTCCTAAAATATAGTTTTTTCGTACATACGAAATTATTTGAAGACAAAATACAGTTTGGGCTTCTTAGAAATATTAAGACGACCAGAAACACATTGAATATACAGACACTGATATTCTAAACAAGGAACTATATTTAATATGTAAGTTTAATCGTAGAAATATTTTATTATTCGGAAATATCATACAATAGAGCAAAGTCAGGAATGTTCCTTTAATGTCATGGCACCGCATATAAATTACATTCACGTGCCATAGGAAGAGATTTCAGGGTCCAGGGCTCATGCTGATAAAACTTTAAAGTCTGAAAAGGTTATAAGTTAATCTGCAGGGGTGAAATGTGGTCCCTATCACATCAACTGAGGTCTTGAATTTACAGGTCATAGATTTTGCACACGTATGTGTGTGCGTGAGTGCGTGTGTGTGTGTGTGTGTGTGTGTGTGTGTGTGTGTAACATAGGTAGATGCTTAATACAGACCAGTTTGTACTATATTAGATGATTTGGGGAATTAAAAAAAATGTGGCCTTTTAACACAGGTGGTTGCTTAATATGACAGACCGCTAGACCAGGTTTTACCTTATTGCATTGTGCGCTGCACAGCATTCAATACAACACATCGTCACACTACAGTATGGATCACGTTCGAATCGTCCCGTCTGTTATTGTCACTTACACAGCCGTTAACTCCAGCCAGTTGTATTATAATGACTTTTAGCGACATGAATAGAGACATTTTAAATGTGTGTTTTTTTTTACTACAGTTAACGATTCTAAATCGGTTTGTACTTACGTTTGCGTTTACGTCTTTCTGGTTTCAGTGTCCAAGGCTCTCAGTCACGGATTTAGTGGGCCTTATTTCTCTAAATATGGATTATAAATGAAAATTACATTCATTGGAAATTTGTCCGCGCAAGTAGTCTGCTGTTTGTGATTATTTCATGGCCGACAGCTATGAAGTGGCAACTGTTTGACTGAAGTAACAGCTGAGAGCATGTAGTTTGTAAACATGTGTAACTTGTTGACATTGAAGACTTGTTTGTGGTAATTCCGCCCCATGCAAAAGTAGTGTTGTGACGGAACATGCTCTTAATTTTGTTTTCGCCTGTGGCGATATTAATTGTTTTAGAGGGCCGTGTGCAGTTCCAAAATGCACTTAAGCCCAGGTGGGCACTTTGTTACGTAATACCTCCGCGCGACCGTGGTCGAGCTATGCCTAATACACACCCAGCGCAGGTGCGAAGGCCATGTGGCCAGTAGTTACGTAATACCTCCGCTAGTTCGGTACGATCGGGGTATATTTGGCGAACTAGGCGACAGTGAGTCTGGCTATCTAAGAGAAAATTCCCGTCTTGGTCGCTGTGGAAATATCACTTGTAAGTATTCGGTGCCGCGATGTACCCCCAGGCGATATTCGGTGTTATGATAAATAGCTAGGATTTTAGAGATATCAGGGAGAAACATATTGGAAGGCTTCCAGGGAGCGCGTCCGTTTGGACTTGGTAATTATATATGTTCTGCTCTGTTGTATAACCTTGATGTGATTGATGTGACTTTAAATATTTTAATACTGTATTATACCAATATTATTTAGACGGTGCTGCCGGTAATCTGACGCAGTAAACTGTAGGCTCACTGTCAAATATATATAAAGCTTATCCAGTCATCCTAGAGGACCTAGGTAAACTGTAGGTTATTGTCTTTATTGTGATAGGTGGTATTAATTCTGTATTACAAGGTTACTGAATGAGTAGTTAAGGGTTAATTAAAAATTAACCAGTTAGGAATAGAGTTGTAATTCCTTTATTAATTAAGTTCTCCTGGAAGCGTTTCTCAATTATCACACGTGTGGGTGTTGTGTCACGGTGAAGTGATTAGATTATTGTGTAAACTAGACACCTAGAGATTAACTAATTAAGTGATCAGTTCTGGGTTGTTATTATTTGTTGTTGTTAATTAACTACTGCGGCAGTACATTTGACAGCGTAGGTTAATACAGATTCCAAAGTGTATTGTGTTCTTGTTGTGTTTTCTAGTGAACTAAACGTGCTATAATAATATATACTTTATATAAGATCTTATCTCTGATCATACCTAGACGAGCCACACGCGGGTTGAACTGCCCGTCACAGAGAGATCTAACAGATATACAGTTAGGAGAGATATTTGGATAATCGTGTTTCATTGAGTTAGGGTATTATAGGATCCCCTTGACAGGAGTGAAAATTGGGGCGCTCGTCCGGGATCTGAAACGGGACATGCATATTTAATAAAGTATTGTTTGTAAATGGGGGTTTTATAAATTATTTTTACAAATAACTAGAAGTAGCAACGTTGTTCACTAAAAAAGAGAAGAACGTGCATTATATATATAGAGAGAGAGAGAGAGAGAGAGAGAGAGAGAGAGAGAGAGAGAGAGAGAGAGAGAGAGAGAGAGAGAGAGAGAGAGAGAGAGAGAGAGCGAGAGCGAGAGAAAGAGAAGAGAGGGATAGAGAAAGAGAGAAAGAGAAGAGAGGGATAGAGAAGATAGAGATAGAGATAGGGAAGATAGAGAGAGAGAGAGAGAGAGAGAGAGAGAGAGAGAGAGAGAGAGAGAGAGAGAGAGAGAGAGAAGAGAGGGATAGAGAGAAAGAAGAGAGGGATAGAGAATTCCAGTTAGAAAATTTAAAAGTGGAACATGAGTTAAAGTTGAATACTGAAGAAGTTAGACGGGAGGTCGGAAATGGGTTTAACATGTCGGAGGCTTATAGATCAGTGCCTGTATTTGATGACCAGGAGGTAGATATGTTCTTCCAACTTTTTGAACGGGCCGCTAAGCAGCTAAATTGGCCGCAGTCTAAGTGGACATTGTTAGCCGTGTCTAAGTTTAAGGGGAAGGCTAGCCTAGCTTATAATTCAATGAGTGATGAGCGAGCAAGTCAGTACGACCTAGTTAAGTCTGCAGTGTTGAGGGCGTATGAATTACGACCTGAGGATTATCGTTTACGGTATAGCGAGTTGAGAAAAACGCAGGGTCAGTCTTATAGTGAGTTTGTGGCTAAGAAGGCAGGGATGTTTGATAAATGGGTGGTTTCTCATCAGGTAGAGTCATATATATAGAATACTATACGAGTTTTCGCTAGATCTATATCATTTTTACGAAACTCGTGAACTTCCCAAACGTATCTGACCGAACGAAAGTGAGGTCAGATACGTTTGGGAAGTTCACGAGTTTCGTAAAAATGATATCTAGCGAAAACGAGTGTGGTATTTTATTTATTACCCTCCTTTAAATCACGCAAATTATGAAAAATCAATCAATCAATCAATCAATTTTGTAGTCTATTTCAAGACCGGATGTTGATTTTCGTAACTAGCCGGTGCACGACTACGTACCGCCGCATTGAGAAATAGTTCGTTGTACTTCCGCTACTTCTCAGTGACGTTTTCAGGGGAGTGGTGTAGACGTACTTCCCCATAAATTTCCATCGGGTTTCATTTTTTAATTTTAAGAAAGCTGTACGGTACATGCATCAATATATGTTTATTTTCATATTGGATGAAAAATGGGTAAAACTAATGCATAACTCCATATTTTAACAAAACGCCCCCAAGAAAGAAATGTTCCCGTTAGGCCCCTACCCCACTGGTTATGCTAATAATGATTAATTCACAACTGACAATAACAATTTGTTGACCAAAAATCCAACCAATAAGAGAATAACAATTGTTTTTGCAGTTAAAAACGTGTAGCTTGCAAAAGCAGCTGAGTTCACGTGAAAACTAGTTATAACTTTAAAGTCGACGACAGTCACTTTTCGCGCCCTTGTTTTGGCTTTCTTTGTACACAATAAATATAGCATATCTTACCGTAATTTCACTTGAAATCCATATTTCGTAAAAGGTACAATTTTTCAATCACAGAATTTTCTTCAAACACATTCAGGTGCTTCAGTAATGTTCAAAAAAACCAAAAACATCAATAGGAATTTTGCATTGGATTTTTTCCAGCATTCTTAAAACGGAAACGTCATGTACCCAGTTTGTGGTTATTGTAAGTAGGTGCAAAGTGACGTCATTGGAATTCTGACGTCATTCAAATTCAAAATTAGCTATATTTTTACAATGCATCGCCACATTAAAATAAAAACTGGTCTACTAACCTTGACCCCTGTTAAATTTCTACAACAAGCAAACAACGCTGTTTACAGGTCGGTATATTTTACTTTTTCATAATTCTACAAAAAATGTTAAGTTTAAGTTTAAACAAATAAAAAACTACCTTTTGTCAAATATATCATATGAAAAAATTAACGTTGGATATGTTTCATTTATTGTGTACGAAGCCAAAACAAGGGTCCAAAAAGTGACTGTCGTAGACCTTAATAATGATGAATTCACAAATCACAACTGACAATAACAATTTGTAGACCAAAAATCCACATAATAAATAAAATGAATATGTTTAATTATTGTTCTATTCATTCTTTTATTTTTATTTTTTATTTAAAAATATTTCTCGCGCGGTCCAGTTTACATCAACTTTTAATGAATGACATTTGTAGTAAAAGTTGTGGATGTTACTGACCTTGACATTAATTATGAACGAAAAAAATAGTCCCGTTATGCTAATAAGGTCGCTGTCCAACCAATCGAAATTGACTGTTCCCTGTTGACAAATCAAAATACAGTTTGTAATACGCACCTTGTGGTGCGTACGAAATTTGTGCGACACCGCTATATCTTCACCAGGAGGGTAATAAACCGAGTTACGGGAGTTGTTGATCTTACAGGACATTAAAAATGGATTACCAGTTAGCTTACGTATTCATTTAGAGGATCGTGATGTCAAAAAGATAGAGGAGGCAGGCATAGTGGCAGATGACTACGTGTTAATACACAAAGCTCAGGCAGTACAGGGTAGCGCTTTACAACAGGGTGATAAGAAATTTCAGCCAGGTTTTTCCCGGGAAAGTAACTATCGGGGAGAGTCATCTAGTTGGTCAGCTAGTCAGGCAAGGAATGTACCTGGTGGGCAAAGTAAGGATAAACCTGCATTATCAGCCAATGCACGAACTTTTCGTCCACATTGCAGTTATTGTAAAAAGGATAACCATCTTGTCGGGGACTGTTTTAAAAGGAAACGCGATAATGCGCAAGTGGTCGGTTTAGTGAGGTCAGCTCCGCTAGCGAGAGAGTTAATGGTTAGTCCTATGGCAGAGAAAGTAAACCCGTATGTGTCCACTGGTATGGTTTGTGATGTGAAACAAGAATTGAGTCCTAAGGCAATATCAATCTATCGAGATACTGGGTGTAGTCAGTCACTGACCACGTTGGAGTGTTTAGCTGGTATTGAGAATTCAGATACATGACGTAGTTTGGCCGTAACCTCGGTTACTGGAGAAAAAATGGCTGTCCGGTTACATAACGTTTTCCTGTGTTCGAAGTTTGTGACGGGACCAGTCATTATGGGTGTTGTAAAGGACTTGCCTGTTGAAAACATAGGAGTTTTGTTGGGTAACGATTTGACTAGTCAGTGTTGTCATCCGAATTATGACCAATTGTTAAATAAAGACAGCCCTTTTTCAATAGAAGAGAGTCAGGTTGATGAGATTAGATATCCTGCGTGTGTAAAGACTAGGGCTATGGCCAGAAGGGTAACACGAGACCCAGAGGAAAATTATGATTTGTCTGATACGTGTGTGAGCCATGAAATTGGAGTGGATGAGGTTATCAGTAAAATGGTAGATAAGTCAACTGAGGAACTAAATGTGGTGGAACCTGTTGACCTCCCGCAGAGGGTAAATGAACCAGTTGTGTTTGATAGAGGGGCCTTACCTTGTAATAGACAAGAGTTAGTTCTAGAGCAGGGGGCTGATCCAAGTTTGTTGGCAGCTCGTACTACATTGTTAACAGAGGGTGAGATGGCAGGTTATGATATGGACAAGGGAGTATTAATGAATAAGAGAGTTAAAGATAGGAAGGCTAGGAAGCAACTGAGCCATGCTCAGAGCAAAATAAAATCAGTGTTTGATAGGAAGGCTAGGAAGCAACTGAGCCATGCTCAGAGCAAAATAAAATCAGTGTTTGACAGGAAGGCTAGGAGTCGGGAATTTAAACCAGGGGATAAGGTGCTGCTGTACCTTCCCATTAAACGGGGTTCATTGCAGAACAGGTATTTCGGGCCCTATGTTGTGCACAAACGGGTTAATGAGAAAGGGTATGTGATAAACACTCCTGATAGGGTTAGGAAAAGTAGGTATTGTCACATCAATTTGCTAAAAGGTTATTTTGACAGACTGCCGATAGTTCCAGTGCTACCTGTCCAAGTTGAGTCACTCAATTTCCTGTGATGACGTCAAGACTGCAGAGATCAAATTAACCAACAGCCAGATTCTAGCAAACTTGAGCCCCCAGCGAGCAAAGCTGACTACATTGATACAAGACAATGTTTCCATTTGTCAGGACATTCCAACGGTTACCAATACCTTAAGCCAGGATATGCGCTTGGAACCCAACGCTACACCGATTCGACAGCATGCCTATCGGAGAAAACCTGGAAAACGTGCGACACTGAAAAAGAAGGAAACGAAGTTCCAGTGGTCAGATGAATGCGAGAAGTCATTCAACCGTCTCAAGCAGATGCGCTCCTCGTCTCCCGTGATGGCAGCGCCAGACTACCGAATGCCTTTCAAGCTAGCTGTGGATGCCAGTGACGTGGGAGCTGGAGCTGTGCTGTTCCAGGAAGACGAAAATGGACCGGACCATCCTGTAAGTTTCTTCTGCAAACAGTTTGACAAACATCAGGTGAACTATTCCACTATAGAGAAGGAAGCTTTGGCCATGGTACAAGCTCTGAAGCATTTTCAGATCTACGTGAAATCGGCATTGCATCAAGTGGTGTTCTTTACTGATCATAATCCGCTTACCTTCATTCACAGAATGAAAGCCACCAACCCGAGAGTTTTGAGATGGAGTCTTCTTCTGCAGGAATTCCCAATTACCATTGAACATATCAAGGGCACATCTAATGTAATCGCTGATGCCCTGTCCCGAAGTTGAACGTTATGATAATGTGTTGACATTCTTGATTTCTGTTTTGTTTTTATATATTTTATTTGTATACCAGGGACTCAGAGACTCAGTGTGATTACTGGTAGTCACCTTATTACTATGTGTTATAAATGCCCGGATGCGTCGGTTAACGCACCTTTTGTTTTAATGTAGTGTATTTCCCTATTCCTAGAGTAGAGGAAATATCCTTTTTGAGGTGGGGGTGTGTGACGGAACATGCTCTTAATTTTGTTTTCGCCTGTGGCGATATTAATTGTTTTAGAGGTCCGTGTGCAGTTCCAAAATGCACTTAAGCCCAGGTGGGCACTTTGTTACGTAATACCTCCGCGCGACCGTGGTCGAGCTGTGCCTATTACACACCCAGCCCAGTTGCGAAGGCCATGTGGCCAGTAGTTACGTAATACCTCCGCTAGTTCGGTACGATCGGGGTATATTTGGCGAACTAGGCGACAGTGAGTCTGGCTATGTAAGAGAACATTTCCGTCTTGGTCGCTGTGGAAATATCACTTGTAAGTATTCGGTGCCGCGATGTACCCCCAGGCGATATTCGGTGTTATGATAAATAGCTAGGGTTTTAGAGATACCAGGGAGAAACATATTGGAAGGCTTCCAGGGAGCGCGTCCGTTTGGACTTGGTAAATTATAAATTTTCTGCTCTGTTGTATAACCTTGATGTGATTGATGTGACTTTAAATATTTTAATACTGTATTATACCAATATTATTTAGACGGTGCTGCCGGTAATCTGACGCAGTAAACTGTAGGCTCACTGTCTAATATATATAAAGCTTATCCAGTCATCCTAGAGGACCTAGGTAAACTGTAGGTTATTGTCTTTATTGTGATAGGTACCAGTATTAATTCTGTATTACAAGGTTACTGAATGAGTAGTTAAGGGTTAATTAAAAATTAACCAGTTAGGAATAGAGTTGTAATTCCTTTATTAATTAAGTTTCCCTGGAAGGGTTTCTTAATTATCACACGTTACTGAATGAGTAGTAAGGGTTAATTAAAAATTAACCAGTTAGGAATAGAGTTGTAATTCCTTTATTAATTAAGTTCCCCTGGAAGCGTGTCTCAATTATCACACGTGTGGGTGTTGTGTCACGGTGAAGTGATTAGCATATTGTGTAAACTAGACACCTAGAGATTAACTAATTAAGTGATCAGTTCTGGGTTGTTATTATTTGTTGTTGTTAATTAACTACTGCGGCAGTACATTTGTCAGCGTAGGTTAATACAGATTCCAAAGTGTATTGTGTTTTTGTTGTGTTTTCTAGTGAACTAAACGTGCTATAATAATATATACTTTATATAAGATCTTATCTCTGATTATACCTAGACGAGCCACACGCGGGTTGAACTGCCCGTCACAGAGAGATCTAATAGATATGCAGTTAGGAGAGATATATGGATAATCGTGTTTCATTGAGTTACGGGTATTATAGGATCCCCGTGACAAGTGTTTTTTGTGTACTCCGGCCTGGTTTAGAGGGTGTGGTTTTCTTAAAACCAATATGCTGGGAGAAAGAGCTGGACAACAGGGGTTGTCCTTTTCAGGGTATGTGTTCCCCAGGCAGGCAAAGGCACTTACAAACATCCACGGGCCTGCTGATATTAATAAACATTGTATAGGCATTAAGGCTATATAGAAATATATAGAGAAATTAATTGTGGTCTGAGGCCAAACCAACTCGTAGTGATGAGGCTATGTATACGACAGCCGTGTATTGTATCTTTGAATTTTATATAAACGACCGCCGTGTATAGGGACTTGGCAAATGAAGGCCGGTGTAAACGGAACGCAGGTCCGTAGGTTCCTAGGAACAGTAGTCATATCGGATCTCCATAGCTTAGGAACCATAGTCCTACCCGGACTTTTAAAGTTCTTTTTATCCTAGGACTTGTATTCCTACCGGACTTAAATTCCTTCTACAACAGTGACAGAAATACTAGTCCGGCAAATCAGATGTCCGTTTGTTATACTCTGCAATTTGCACGAGCTGCCAGAAAGACACGAGAAAAAAAAGTGAGGTTTCGGCATCACTCCCTCGTAGTGTGATGGTTAAGTGTACGAGTCTCTTAAGATTATTGTGGGTTCAAATCGCCATGTCAAAAAATATTTTTAAGTTTGAGTATCAACTTAATTCTTTTCTTACATCATAGATGATCAGACACGTGCGTGAAATTTTGTAATCGTCTTACATTTTTGTTACAGTATTGACGTAGGACGAATATCTTGCTTTTTTCAAAAGTATATAAAGCAACTACAGATATAAAGTAGGCTATATGTCCATGTGTTCAACACGATGAAATATACCCCCACCCCTCAATATGTAGCCTAATTTTTTTTTTTAAATATATATATGAAAACTGGTAACTCCAAAAAAACTAACATTTGGTGAACAACAAAAGACAATTTCTATATGCACCAACATAATTTTTAATAATATGTTTTGTAAGTTTATATTTTGACGGTAAGTCACAATCTGATTAATTGTGATTTTTTAAATCTTTGTCCGATCGGACATCCATTCCTCTGAATCCTAGTCTGTGGGACCTGTATTCCTAGGAATTTAAGTCTGTGGGACGTGCATTTCGAGGAATGTAAGTCCGTGGGACTTTTATTCCTGGTACTCCTAGTCAACAGGACTTTCAATCCTAGTATTCCTAATCCTCTGGAATTTATTTCTGATAGTTTGCTTATTACATATATATGATTCCTGAAAATCCCTGAAATAAAACTTTAAAAACTGTACTTAGTTCTAGTAGTTAGTACTTATAGCTAGTACTATAATGACCAGTTACTACAATATAAAATAACAGGGATAATAAGCATGAAAATTTGACTTTTATTGATGAACAATTAAAATTAGCATCAACACTTGAAATTAATTATCACTGACTGCCTTATGGCAGTTTCGACTATAAAAAGCATAAGATATAAGTTGGGGAAAGGGTCTCTGTATTATTATACCTGGCCGTTAAGAACATCATAAGCGTTCGAGACTGGGTGGACGTGTGAGTCGGGGGGGGGGGGGGGGGGGGGGGGGGTGTCACTCCCCCAGTGGCGGGAGGGGGAGCAATGGACACGTTCTGGCAAAATGAGCTGGCCTAAAATCTTAACCATGCATTTCCATAATTTTACTCACAATATTAGTTGTAATCCATGTACAAATGCAGACTGATTTGTTTGGAATCATATTTAGCATTTTGGCAGTAATGCGAATATAAATATACGTTGTGTTCCAGATTCGGACATTTTCGTTTCATTCGAGCAATAATGATCAGCATGCCTCCCCCACCCCTTCTCCCAAAAGGGAGTCTGAATGCCTATTGCGACCAAAACGGTCAGGTGTAAAAGTGTGATGAGTAGTTCGTCTGTTTAAAAGGATCTTTGTAAATTGTGTGTGCATATTATTGACAGTATAATAATTGTTCAGGGATTATTCTTTTGTTTTTGTCGGTGTAGTAGCCCATTGAGCTGCTAAAACCCACTCTTAGTCATTGATATTTCTATTAATTGATAAACATTAATGAAAACCATTTAACATATTTGTTTATCGATGGTATGGTTTGTTGGGACTAAGATATCATAGAGGCTAGAGTCTGATATGTCATATGTTAGACCAAATTAATTTTTAAAATGAGCAAACTTGACAAAGCAGGCACATGTTCAGTAAGCTATGCAGGGGAGAGGTCAAGAAATTTGCTTTGAAGAGGGGTGTTTAGAACATTATTGACAGAAAGGCACAAACTTAAAATTATATAATAACAAGATAATGTATATAACGCAAATATCACATTTGTATAGTTAAATTATTATTATTATTATTATCAAATGCCAATATATAATGTCTAACAGATAATTGTGTTGGTATATCATATGGGCAAGTTATACTTATTTGAGAGTACTAATATGCTTCGAATTATGGTAAATGTTTTTGAGTTACTTTTAAATTTTAAACATTTATTAGTTGGAACAATACGCAATGAATAAAGACCTTGGTTCTACTCATATAATAAGGTCAACAAAATGTGTACAAACTCTTGCAAATTATATAAATGGAAAATATTGGAATAAATAGAAAAGATTTAAATACAGAGAGGCGCTAGTATCCTAAGTTAATAAAATAAACCAAAAAGGAAACTGTTTTTCGTTTTGTTTACATTTATAATTTAATTTTTATGTGTACGACCGGACTTAAATTTTGATTGTCCAGCAATGGAAATCCGGCCCGGACTTGATATCCTGGCAGTTAGACAAGTATTCCTAAGGAACATAAGTCCTACGACTTGCATTCCTAGGTATATTAGACCTAGTACCTGCATTCCTAGGAGACTAAGTCCGGGCAGACCACTATTCCTACGGACTTGCATTCCGTTTACACCGGCTATATACAAGTACATGGCAAATAATTAAAATATATATAATTTCTTGATAAAATAACGACCAATACGCTGAAATAAAATAATAAACAGTCGGAACATGAACTCACAATTTTTAAAATTATTAATGTGATTTAATTTTTTTTTAATATTATGTGTCTTTTGGGTGGGTTTTTTTTTACGGAGCTACCTTACACAGTACCACTGCAGGCGCGTGTGCATGGAATTTAATGGGGGCGGGAGTCTAGACGGTGCTCGGTTCCAAAACGAGTAACATGTTTTCCAGCGTCCCCAATGTCCAGACAGTCTTTTTTTCGCTAAATGTTTGCAAATTATTTTGACTGATTCGCAAAGTGGTCATTCATTTTAATGTCCCCTGCGTGTGCTGTAACCTCACCGTGGTGCAGGGGTGTAACATTCTCTTTGAGAATGGCCAATACAGCACAAAATTTAAGTTTTGAGTAAAATTCAGTATCCGTAAAATTCTGTGATATTTAGGTTTTGCACAGTTCTTTACACTGTTTTGA
>NC_054711.1:13233756-13265413 GCF_016097555.1 Gigantopelta aegis | reverse complement strand
CAGAAACACTACTTCAGGTTTTGGAGGACGGTATCGGATGAAAAAATCCCAGCCTGGACTGGGATCCGAACCCAATACTTACCAGCCTGTAGGACCGATGGCCCTAACCCGATAACCACCGAGGCCGGTAAACAAAGCAGACAATTGCCTGTTTGAAATTACCCCCCTTGGTTGCGCCAGTTAATAATATTAAACCCAATTGCGGTCTTTTGACCATGGTTTTTTTTGTTAAAAGTGTAGGTGTATCACCGATATGTACACTTTTCCTCCTTTTTACAACTTACATTTCACCTTTCATTTAAACAACCGTTATTTTAAAAAACGGAACGGGAAAAACAAAAATTATTTAATTATACATTGAACTTTTATTGTCATAACTTACATTAAAAATCCGGAAGATATTTCCGTTTTTTTTCTTGTATTTGAGGAAAGCACGTGTTTATATTTGGAGAAGGCACACGCCTGCGCTTACAGTTACAACACTTCGTCACGTTCCACACTTGCGATATTCGGTTGCAAGGCATTTCTAAAGGTTTTTAGGTATCCCAATTTGGGGAAATGGGTACAAGTCCAAGCTTGTCAAACCTGTATTATACAACCGCCAACTTGGTTTTGACTCAAAAACATTTCTCCTCCTGGCAGTTAGGAATGTTAAAATCTTTTGATTGTCCAAATTAAATGGCACAAAAAATGAAATCCAATTTAAAGTAAACAAAAAAAACCCCTCCATTTTGACCTTCAAACTCCTTTTTTCTCGGTGGCTTAGTTTCACCCCGCGAGCCTTTGTAATTTGCCGGTTACAAAATAAGACAAAAATTGTTTTGGTGGTGCCCAATGGTTTTGGAATATTTCAACCACTAGAACAAGCCAATTTACAAAAATTAGGTTTGGGAACTGATATAGGTGGCATTACCAAAACTTCAAATTAATGTTTTCTAATATTTCAACCCAATAGAAAAAGCCTATGAGCACTTATTCACACTAGATCCCTTGAGATATATACAGAACGATTCTGTAAAATCATTGCAGTTTGTGGAAGCTGTAGTTAGTGTGATAGGCGTGGTCAGCTACCCCCTATTAGTCAAATTCTCCCAACTTAAAAAATAATCATTAAAATAGTATTTCTAGTCTACATACATAAAAGGTTGGTGGGAATTCTTTTGATTCCATCCAGAACTTTTTATTGCAATTTTTAACGTGATTATTTAATGAGTTTTATACTAAGTTTAATTATATCTATGTGTGATATTTGTATTTTTACACAGTCATTTACACTGTGTTTAGGTACCTGTTGAATTTTTATATGATGTTGATGAATCACTTTGTATTTCCATTACCATCGGTTGACACCCAATAAGCCGAGGTCATTTTTCGTGATGGGGTGGTCGTTAAACATTCATTCATTCATTCCTAAAAGTTGGGTTTTTTTAGACGATCTAAATATAAAAATATTCTCGGAAATAGCATTTTAGTACTTAATTTTCCATGACTATTCCCATCCCGAACAAATATAAAACTACGTCCCAAGATACCAGTACCAGCCCCTAACACATACTGATAAAACTACCTCAACCTGCATTTGCACGTGCGACACGAACACTGAAATGGTCAGCTTCACTGCTCCAGAACAAAAAGTGAGGGTCACGACGTCTTTTCCACGTTATTTTCGTTTCATTATTTACTACTTTTTATTTATTTATTTGCCGTAGAACTAATATAATAATTACCTCCACCTTAAGTTGGGTATAGGTCAGTTATACCCCACCTTACTCAGTGTATCGGTGAATATCCCAATTGTTTGGTCGTGAGAATCTCATCGGCTTCGCCTCGGAGGCCCACGACCAAAACTGTAGGATATTCCCTGATACACCTCGTAAAGTATGGCTATAACTATTAAACGTAGGCCCCTATATGTGCATGTATGTATGTATGTATGCCATGGATGTATGTATGTATGTATGTATGTATGTATGTATGTATGTATGTGTGTGTGTATATATATATAGATATATATATATATTATATATTATATATATTTATATATATATATATATATATATATATATGTATGTGTATGTGTGTGGGCGGTGCGTGCGTGCGTGCGTGCGTGTGTGTGTGTTATTTACCAGTGTTGCTATCATTATTTAGGAATACAACAATTGTATTAAGCGATCCACTGACGAGCATAATACATTATTTAGCTTCCACCACCCCACCCACCCACCCAACTAGATCCCACTCTGGTGTCTATACAAAATCTTTGTGACTGAATTCTTGAGTACACCACAGCCTCACAGTAGCTTTAAACATAAACTAGGACGTCTATGCACCCAACACTGTCGCAAAAGTACACAGCGCAGAAAAATTAAGGTTATGTTGTTTGGGTTGGGTTTGTTTGAATAAGCTATTTGTCGCTGTCTGTACACAACCCTCAGTCTACATCATAAGATCTAGAAGAAGCCGGAGTGTAGGCAGGATGTGTGGTACGCCTTCCTCTGTCGCTGAGGCTAAAACGATTTTACAGTGCAATATTAGGCTATTCATATATCATTTTTGAAATATATCAATCAACCGGTTTATCATACTGAAACATACACAATATATTGCGTGGGTTTTAATAGGGTTAAAAATGTACCTGTAAATAAAATATGATACCAACAATATAACAAATGAGAACATAACAAACACGTAACTGTAAATAATGATAAATGATTAATTAATAATATGTATAGTAGTATTAATAATGATAATAATAGTAGTAGTAGTGGTGGAGTAGAGGAGGAAACAAGAATTTTGACAGTGACGTTTTACGTCTTTGCATTGCATCATAAATAAATTTTGATATATTTAATATATTTACAAACTGGTTATATGAATGCTAGTCACAATACTATTACTTCAGGAATCGTAATCTAATACCACGATAGCAAGATAAGCGCAAATATACAATAAGAAAACGGATAAGAAAAGAGAACGCGTGCAGGTAAAATGGGAAATAAACATATTATCATCATCTAAGAAGTAGTCCACTTGTGTATTAATAAAAGTCACGGATATCTATGCCCGAATTATTAAATAGTCCGAGCCTCACTTCTTTCTCTCATTTAATTTTGAACTGGCCTTCTAAAATGATACAAATTATACAAGTATTCGGCCCAGTAGTCAATTCCTTTTCATTTTAGCATTGTAACTTTCTTGTTTAAAACCGGCGTCGGTGGCGTAGTGGTTAGGTCATCGGTCTACAAGCTGGTAGGTACTGGGTTCGGATCCCAGTCGAGGCATTGGATTTTTAATCCAGATACCGACTCCAAACCATGAGTGAGTGCTCCGCAAGGATCAATGGGTAGGTGTAAACCACTTGCACCGACCAGTGATCCATAACTGGTTTAACAAAGGCCATGGTTTGTGCTGTCCTGCCTGTGGGAAGTGCAAATAAAAGATCCCTTGCTGCTAATCGGAAAAAGTAGCCCATGTAGTGGCGACAGCGGGTTTCCTCTCAAAATCTGTGTGGTCCTTAGCCATATGTCTAACGCCATATAACCGTAAATAAAATGTGTTGAGTGCGTCGTTAAATAAAACATTTCTTTCTTTCTTGTTTAAAATGGTATCCTATCCTATTCTTTCCAACACACATCTTTTTGTTTTGTTTTTATTTACTTCGAAGCTACTCTTTTTACAGGACATTGTCAATTTAATTAAGAATTGACCGCAATAATTTTTTGGTTCATGCAAGTATGAACCGATAAAACGATATGCACATTGTATGAGCCCGCGTAGAGGGTCATACAAAAGTGTGAACATAGTTTTTTTTTAACCAAAAAATAATTGCGGTCAAATCTTATAATTAAATTTATATGCATACTTTAACAATACATAACTGAATTTGTTTTGTTTAGCTTTAAATACGCCTGTAGTATTGGTTGTGTAAACTTCATTGATAGTTATGTCACGTAAGAATGCGAACGTTCAAGTCTCATGTCATGATTAGCGAAGCGGTTGAGGTTTTGGGTTTTTTTCTTGTTTTTTTTAAATCAATGCGTATATATTTACATGTCTACACTGCTATAGCTTGACGGGGGGGGGGGGGGGGGGGGGGTAGGCGTGGCTTAAATTGTTTCGGTTCATCGAGATATGAACGAAAAAAAGTAAGCGCCTCTGGACCAATCAGATTGCCGTAAAGTGTATAGACGCAAAGAAAATTTAATTATTTAATAATATTTGCGAACCATTTTCCGATTTAGAAAATAAAATCATATCGTCTACATACATACATACACCTAAATAAATAAAGATCATCCAGTAATCTAAATAGACACAACAGTCTAGAGAAAACAAGACGCTGTCTTCTATTGTGTCAGATGATTGGTTGATCCGGGTATTATCTATGACCCAGCTTCTACTATTTGAGACATGATTTAAAAAAAAATTAGCAACAGTTATGGATATTGATTATCTTCAAATTTTATTTTATATCAGGTGGCCCGAACAAAAAGCTAAAGAAAAAAAAAGAAACACGGATTACCCAAGTGAATATGGATTTATTTAAAAGGCATCGGGACTGTAAATTGTAAATTATATATTTCATAACCATATAGATATTTGACATCTTCACTGAAAATGTTAGGGCCACAGGTCGAATATTGTTAAAGTAGCAACAGATTAAACATTGTAACTCACAAAATGCGACGCCGTACAAGACGGCATTGAGTCGCATTGTGTTTAATTACTATTTTGAACCGGTTGGTATTTTAAGAATATTTGATTTATGGGCATACAATTGTTGCCGATGGTGGAAAGTATCCATATAGTATATATGTGTGTGTGTGAAATATCAAAGTTACATTCCCCATACCATTTTATATAATATCTAATTCAGTACGATTATCGCTTTTGTGTGTGTGTGTGTGTGTGTGTGTGTGTGTGTGTGTGTGTGTGTCTGTGTGTGTGTGTGTGTCTGTGTGTGTGTGTCTGTGTGTGTGTCTGTGTGTGTGTGTGTGTGTGTGTGTGATTTGTTATACTTTTTTATTTGTTTTGTTTTTTGTGTGTTTTGTTTGTGTTCGGGGTTTTTTCTTCGGTGTGTTTTTTGTTTATTTGTTTCCTTTGTTTTGTTTTTATTTTTGTTTTTGTTTTTGTTTTAAGTTGTGTTTCTTTGTTTGTTGTTGTTTTGTTTTTTTTAGGGGTGGGGTGGGGGGGGGGGGGGCACCCGATATATAGCCATATAATATATAGATCTATATAAACCATAAACGTCATATTTTCACCATAAAAGCATATTTCCACTTTATTTTACTTACAGTGAAAATATAGAAATCATATTTGTAAATTATTAAGATACAATTATTCTGGTCAGTATTGTTTCATCGTTTTTTCTGTTTGATGATTACCAGTGTAATTAACAATTGTAGGCGTTACTTTTATGTGCCTTCATACAACTTTTAATGCTAATAAAGTTATTGTTGGAAAGTAGTCCTTTTGCGGTTTTTGCCTTATTGTGGAGTTCTTCTTCTTCAACTTTCTTCTTTTTTTTCTTTATTTTTTTTTGGGGGGGGGGGTGGCGGGGGGGGTTGGTAGTTGTGGTGGGCTGAGTGGGGGTATATTAATCTATAGGCTACTTCAGCTGCATCTACATTTGTGGACTTAGCAAAATATTGCATATTGAAAACATCCAGTCAAGTCCTTTGTATATACTGGCTGATATACTGCGTAGTTTTGTACTTACGCACATTACTGTACACCTGCCATATTGTTATAACAATACTTATTATGTCAACTGCGGTATGTAAATGTCGATTTTACATACTTCCATGTCTCCTATTTGAAGCACAATTTGCATTTAATCATCAGATTCTAATGCTAATAGTTACCAGAATGTTTGCGTTTGTTATTACCAAAACGATATTTTTATGTGAATATATAGAAAATTGGTGTTTATGAAAATTACTTTGGAAGCGAATAAATCAAAATGAAAGTATGTAGAATAATGATCATATATTTTAATTTATCGATAACTCTCACCCAAAAACATTCTTAATATAAAAACAAAACAATCAGGGCCCGAAACACCGTTACCTAGAAAGGGGTAGAGGCAATTACACCCCAACCAAGTTCAAGTTCTTTATTGCGTTAAGTTTTGCAATTTATCAGCATTATAACAATGAAATACAATATTATGTAAAATAGTGCGGAGAAATGGTGGAGAATGATTTACAAAAATACTTACACATATACCGACAAAAACAATCCATCTATATATCTATCTATCTATCTATCTATCTATATATATATATATGTGTGTGTTTGTGTTTGTGTTCGTGTGTGTGGGTTTTTTTGTTTTTTTTTGTTGTTGTTTTGTTGGGGTTTTTTTGGGGGGAGGGGGGGCACCCGGTATATAGCCATAGAATATATACATCTATATAAACCATAAATGTCATATTTACATATTTATCTATATATAAACAATCAGCAATATGTGTCACACAAATATAACCAAATACGCACAATATCATTTGTAAAGTTCCTTTTTGTTTCCCAGCATAAAACACTCCAGTAGGCATGCTGTGCCCTGATTCCTTGTGTACTACCGACATCTTATCTCAGACCAGGTACAGTCATGCCAGTTGGATAGCAAACTGAATAAAAATGATTCTAATCAAGACAACAACATGGTAATCCTAATTATAACTTGTTTATTAACCTATTTACATGTATCTGCGCAATTTACAAAGGCTCAAAAATGCTAATGCATTTCAAGTAGAACATATCTTATTACAAGTTCTAAATAATGTATTATACTTATATATCTAACACATTCCGACAGTCAAAACAAAGTTGATGAACTGACGTGCAGCTCTAAAATTAATAATACTAAAACTCACAAGATTACATTCCACATTTTACTTCACATTTTATTTAAAATTGCAAATGTATTATAAAAAATGGGCCATACAGTTATGACGGGAAACAGGTCATTTTTTTTATATACAGAGATGTGCAAAACGATAGTTAACCTATAGAATTTGATGTCAATTTGTTTTAAAATAATTATGCGAGTTGGTCATCTACAAATTGTTATTTTATTCTCTACATGCTAGACATCGTACTCGAGTCAACAAAAAGTCGAACTCACTTCTATTATATTCAGGCTCGGAGGAAGCAAGCAGACATTGGGGGAGGGCTGGCTGCGATCCAGGACGTAAAACCAAGTTTGTAGGGGGTCCAGGGGTATGCTGTCCAGTAATAAATTGAAAACTAGATGTCCTGAAATGCAATTTTCTGCAGTATACAAGTAAACTGCATCTCTGCCTGAAGATTTACAACCAATAATATTTTTTATTCAGAATTATGGTTACTCTCTCCCCCCCCCCGCTCCGCCGTGTCTTTTATTTGAGTGTGCGTGTTTATATATATATGTGTGTGTGTGTGTGTGTGTGTGTGTGTGTGTGTGTGTGTGTGTGCATATAACTATACCATATTCGTAATATCCTGTGTTTGTTGGGATTTAGACATGAAATTGTTTTCGGTCTTATCAGATCTACAATACGACGTGTCTTAAAACACATTTTCTTAAAGTGGTCCTACGGATGTTTTAGCGTTATTCTTTCTAAGTTCATCCATAGCATCAAACTTGTATAGTACAAAATAGTACAGGCATTGGAAGAAAACCCCACACCCCTCTCAAAACCACAGAGTTAGTAGTGTTCAGACAAGTGTGTCGGGTTTCTTCTTATAGCATATAATGGTAACATGCAAGTCTGGTGTTATTTGGAACCTCGAAAAAATCAATCAAAAGATCTGTATCGTGAGATTTAATGAAATACGTCTATTTTAGATACAAAACTTGGCGACCGTTTACTTGTCAAAAGTTGACAATCTGTTGCATAAAGTATACTCTAGCCGTATTCTCACATTAACAGATAACGGCCACAGAATACTAGATCTACAGTTTGTATTAACGTATAGCAATAAAGTATGATAGAATAATACGATACCAATTAAATTATCTCCGTAGAATACCAATCTCGTATTATTATTAAGAAATCTCCAGATTATATAAAACACACATTCTAAGAGCTTTGTTAAACAATACATGTCCCGTACCGGGCCGACACCTTTTCATATTGTCTAATTCAAGGGTCGTAACTCTGTTAGAAAACGGGTAAATCCTAATGTACATCAAACTTGATCCGTAACTCAACAGGATAAAGTTAGATACATAAGTTCAGCTCAATATCCAGAGCCATTGTGAAAACAATTCCATAATGATAATTTCTCTGATTAAAACCACAAGACTAAAGTGTTAACGTTCACCAATCAATTGTTGACATCGTCAGGAGAAACTTCCAGAAATAACTATATGTGGGACAGGTGGACAGATAGAGGGACGAATGGACATAGAGACACAAACAAAATCTATAGTTCCGGTAGGGTATTAAAATGTTTTCATTCCCATATAATTAAATTTCCATTATATTCATTACAAGTTAACTTCATCTCATTGGTCCATCCGTAGTAACCTGAGTTTGTTAACTCCTCGATGAACGTAAAAATAACGTTGTCAAGGAACGCCTTATCTGATGGTGTCATTTTATACTGGTATTTAGTTTTACTGGGCCTTATTGTTTACGAATCGAACACTAATTCAAAATAAAATATGAAATTTTAAGGTTATTATAAGCAAGTGTGATTCAAATTTAATTATAAGTATTGTCTGTTATTTCTTTTACGTTCATCTGATGATGATTTATTTTGTTCATACCCCGATGAACGTAAAAGAAATAACTGAAAATCCTTAATTGTCTAAACACCAGTTATCTTATCGTAATCATTCTGCGGTGAGTTGGATAAATCAAGTTGTTCGTATTCATTCGTTTGGCCCACATTTACATAGCCACTCCCACTGTCAACGGGACTCGGCTGGACTTCCATTTGATCACGTGACGTCGGCGAATTAACATAATTGGCTAAACGGGACGTGTCGACTTGTTGTGAACTCTGACCTCTGGGACTGCTGTTACCGCCATCTTGTCTATCGACGATTTCATATTCGACAGCACTGGGGTCTGTAGGTTGGTTGGATGTGTTCTTGTTTAGTTTGGTCAATTCTTGTTGATACTTGTCCAACTTCGTTCTTTGAGTTTTAATATGCCTGCAATACGTGTATAATGTTTACTGATTACCATCGTTATCCACAATATCATTTATATGACTAGAGGTGTTAAATATTGGTGTAAACGTATATATACTCTTCAAAAGAAGAAACGCAAAACCACATTGTCGTAACATTTGGAGAATTGATTTAATTATTGAATGGTGAGTCCGATAATTACCAAATGTTGCAGGATTGTTCACAATTCACTCTAGTCCATTGTGAGTAAGTGATAGGACACACCACCAAGGTCAAGGTCATCTGGAGTCAATACCGGGTGTGGCCTCCGCGTGTGTTGACAACTGCCTGGCACCGCCTGCCCATTGAAGCAACCAGAGTACGGATGACGTCCCGGGGGATGGTGGCCCACTCGGCCTGCAAGGCTGCTGCCAGCTCGGGCAGGGTCTGGGACTGTGGTTGTCGCTGTCGGAGGCGTCGGTCCAACTCGTCCCATAGATGCTCAATTGGGTTCAAATCCGGTGATGTCGATGGCCAAGGAAGGACATTAATGTTGTTGTTCTGTAGGAAAGCCGTTGTGAGACGTGCTGTGTGAGGCCTGGCGTTGTCATGTTGGAACACTGCGTTGGCGTTGGCCATAACTGGAACG
The DNA here is from genome assembly GCF_016097555.1 of Gigantopelta aegis. Taxonomy (NCBI): domain Eukaryota; kingdom Metazoa; phylum Mollusca; class Gastropoda; order Neomphalida; family Peltospiridae; genus Gigantopelta; species Gigantopelta aegis. The sequence continues at coordinate 13,255,661 of NC_054711.1, read as the reverse complement.
ATGTGTGGCCGGAGGATCTGGTCAATGTAGCCCTGTGCATTCAGGTTGCCCTGCACGTGGACCAGGTCAGTTCTGCCAGTGTGTGAGATGGCTGCCCACACCATGACACTACCCCCGCCGAATCTGTCCACTTCCTGCACGCAGTTTGCCGCATAACGTTCACCACGACGCCTATACACGCGACATCTTCCATCATGACGTCGGAGCAGAAATCGGGACTCGTCACTGAACCACACCTGTCTCCATCGCAGTTGAGGCCATTGTCGATGAATCTGGCACCACTGCAGTCGGAGTCGACGCTGTTGTGGTGTTAAGATGACACCTCGAACTGGACGTCTGGCACGAATTCCTACCTCACGTAGGCGGTTCCGTACGGTCTGGTCGGATATCCTGCGCAAACCTGGTATTGCTACCGCTGTGGAGGTGGCAGTAGTCAATCGTTCCCGAAGGTGGCGTACCCGGATGTAGCGGTCCTGCCCGGGGGTAGTGACCCGTGGTCGACCGGATCTAGGGAGGTCACGTGTTGATCCATGTTGCTGGTAACGGTCCCACAGTCTGGAGATGGTGCTTGGGGACACATGGAATGCCCTGGCAACGGCCGTCCTGGATTCGCCTGCGTCTAGTCGGCCGATGGCATTGTTTCTCTGCCGTACACTGAGACGTGTCATGTCCTGGATTGTCAACTGTCGGCCAGATACAGAGGCCAGGCAAGCGAACACCCTGCACTTTTATACTGTCGGTGTTCATGTTGCACGTGCAGACAACGCACGTGCAGTGGTGACATGGTTTGCACGTGGCTGCGTTTTTGCGAATATTCACATTTTGGAACTTTATTGTACAGTAGCTGCGTTTTATCGAATGTAACCGTGGGAATGTGTTTGGGACATGCAATGACCTTATATTCACAAAGCATGAACCGGTAGGAAACATAAAATCGGAGTTATAACCCATTTGTACCCTTTTGCGTTTCTTTTTTTGAAGAGTATATACTGCTACCATGTTTCAGATTACCTCATCAAAGTTAGAGGTGTTAAATATTGGTGTAAACGTATATATACAGCTACCACGTTTCAGATTACCTCATCAACGTTAGAGGTGTTAAATATTGGTGTAAACGTATATATATACAGCTACCACGTTTCAGATTACCTCATCAACGTTAGAGGTGTTAAATATTGGTGTAAACGTATATATACTGCTACCACGTTTCAGATTACCTCATCAAAGGTAGAGGTGTTAAATATTGGTGTAAACGTATATATACTGCTACCACGTTTCAGATTACCTCATCAAAGGTAGAGGTGTTAAATATTGGTGTAAACGTATATATACTGCTACCACGTTTCAGATTACCTCATCAACGTTAGAGGTGTTAAATATTGGTGTAAACGTATATATACTGCTACCACGTTTCAGATTACCTCATCAACGTTAGAGGTGTTAAATATTGGTGTAAACGTATATATATACTGCTACCACGTTTCAGATTACCTCATCAAAGTTAGAGGTGTTAAATATTGGTGTAAACGTATATATACAGCTACCATGTTTCAGATTACCTCATCAAAGTTAGAGGTGTTAAATATTGGTGTAAACGTATATATACAGCTACCACGTTTCAGATTACCTCATCAACGTTAGAGGTGTTAAATATTGGTGTAAACGTATATATATACTGCTACCACGTTTCAGATTACCTCATCAAAGTTAGAGGTGTCAAATATTGGTGTAAACGTATATATATACTGCTACCACGTTTCAGATTACCTCATCAAAGTTAGAGGTGTTAAATATTGGTGTAAACGTATATATACAGCTACCATGTTTCAGATTACCTCATCAAAGTTGTTTGATGCTAAGGTCCCTAGATGACGCTGGTTATATTAACTGGGACACAAAAGTCAAAAGAATTTCATTTAACATTGGTTGAGCTTTTGGTAGGTAATATTGATTTGTTTATTTCACCGTTTAAGCAAAAACTTTATGGCAATTTAGGAGGCGGGACGTAGCCCAGTGGTAAAGCGCACGCCTGATGCGCAGTCGGTCTAGGATCGATCCCCCTCGGTGGGCCCATTGGATTATTTCTCGTTCCAGCCTGTTATCCTGTCTGTGGGATGGTGCATATAAATTATGCCTCGCTACTAATGAAATAATGTAGCGGGTTTCCTCTCTATGACTGTGTCAAAAATTACCATATGTTTGACATCCCATAGCCGATACCGGCCTCAGTGGCGTTGTGGTTAGGCCATCGGTCTACAGGCTGGTAGGTACTGAGTTCGGATCCCAGTCGAGGCATGGGATTTTTAATCCAGATACGGACTCCAAACCCTGAGTGAGTGTTCCGCAAGGCTCAATGGGTAGGTGTAAACCACTTGCACCGACCAGTGATCCATAACTGTTTCAACAAAGACCATGGTTTGTGCTATCCTGCCTGTGGGAAGCGCAAATAAAAGATCCCTTGCTGCCTGTCGTAACAGAGTAGCCTATGTGGCGACAGCGGGTTTCCTCTAAAAACAGAGTCAGAATGACCATATGTTTGACGTCCAACAGCCGATGCTGAGAGAAAAAAAATCAATGTGCTCTAGTGGCGTCGTTAAATAAAACAAACTTTACTTTTTTTTCCAATAGCCGATGATTAATAAATCAATGTGTTCTAGTGGTGTCGTTAAACAAAACAAACTGTTTAAAGACAATTTTCGACAAGATTGGTCTGGTATATAAATAGCCCTGCTTCATGTTGTTAATACAGACAGTCTTTTCTAAACATGGATCAGTACCTGCAACTTAATTTGTCTTAATATTTGAAAAGGGCCGTGTCAAAGTTTAAATTAGAAGTAGATACTGGTGAATTTAATAATACAGTATAAAAGCAAATATAGTGAATGTTTTGTGCAAATAATAACAAGCCTTTTATCGAAGACCATTCCACATATAAATTGTGTGTAAAAGGTACACCTACAAATCTACAAATAAATTGCGTAGACCAATAATAAATTATTAGTATGTATACAGTGTAAAACCACACCTCAATCAATGACGATTCGTTCCTATTGTTTCTTTTCGTAAACTGATATTTTTTGTTTGTTTGGAAATATAATACGTGTAACTAACACACGTACACAATATCGGTAGAAAAATATCGCGACAAGTATTGTTCAAAATTTATATGGCAGTATACCAGTATACCGGTTACACTGAGAATCTCTAATACTAGTTGAGTATAAATTTGATTATTATATACTCTATTAAAGCTGTATCCTAACCGTACGCGTGCGGTTAGGATACTGCAATTGAAATCAGTGATTTCTATTATAGTCGTTCGCACCCGGTTAGGATACTTCCTTGACAGAAGCAGCAGCAGGCTTTGTGATTAGCACTAAACTGTTGAGACGCTGATAAAGATCTCGCATGTCCTCTAACTGCGATCTGTTTATGTGTGAAACGTAGAGGTTTCTCAACCAAGTAGGGCCGTGGCTAGCTGGGTGGAGTGTGTGCGGGAGGGGGGGGGGGGGGGGGTATTACAAGGGCGGCATAAAAATAATAGAAACTTAAAGAAAATCCTCTTCATTACCGTTTGAGGACTTTTAGGTATGCTCGTTCGTTCCAAGAGTTCGTCTGATCACGCACACACACACACACACACACACACACACACACACACACACACACACACACACACACACACACTCACGCACCCACGTACACACACACATACACACACACAATAAACCCCAGCTACGGCCCTGGGCCCTGTTTTACGAAGCGATCTTAGTGCTACGATCACCTTAAGTACACGAGGTATCTTAGGGCTAAGATCGCTTCGTGGAATGGGACCCTGAACCATATCTTTAACTATTACGGATAGTTATAGGTCACGACTTTAAGTGTAGTTCGTGGCGTCACAGCAATTTGTTTCCCGTTCCAGACGATTAAACAGCCTGCTACACGTAATACATTTCGCAGCTAAGATATAATTAAAAACAATATTGTTAATAATACTTCTAAAAAATGCCGCCATCTTTAACTTTAAGTCACAATCCATACCGATCTGCAAAAACTAGCTAATCAAATTGGGATGAATTTACGAAGCCAGTTTTTCTCAAACGCACGTGTTTAGGTATTCTAAATATGGGCGGGACGTAGCCAAGTGGTAAAGCGCTCGCTCGATGCACGGTCGGTCTGGGATCGATCCCTGTCGGTGGGCCCATTTGGGCTATTTCTCGCCCCAGCCGTAGTATGTACTACCCTGTCTGTGGGATGGTGCATATACAAATTCCTTGCTGCTAATCGAAAATAGTAGCCCATGAAGTGGCGACAGCGGGTTTCCTCTCCCAATATCTGTGTGGTCCTTAACCATATATTCGACGCCATATAACCATAAATAAAATGTGTTAAATAAAACATCTCTCTCTCTCTCTCTCTCTCTCTCTCTCTCTCTCTCTCTCTCTCTCTCCCCCTCTCTCAGCTGTTTTTCTTTCTGTCTATTTCTGTATTTTAGATAATATCCTGGTATGTTCGAAGCGATTGATTTGTGCTACCACACTAATGCTCTGGTATGTATACATTTTGAAATATTTCAACTAAGGAATAATACTATTATGTTTTACAAATAACGCTTCTTTGCAACACAAAACTATATATCACAAATTATAGTGCCAATGATATCTCCTACAAATGTCATTAATAGATGACAATTAATTTATGTTACATCCCTTACAACATAACGTCATGCCATTGGTCAAGACGTATCAACAGGGGTTTGCTCATTTTTCGATGAACGTAAACATTATGCCATCAAGGATCGTCATATCTGATGACGTCATTTTATATGGGCATGTTGTCTTATTGAGCGATATTGTTTATGGACCAAACATTATTCAAAACAAAGTATAAACTTGTAGTGTTATTATTAGTACGTATGATTTAAATTTATTTATAAGTATTATCTGGGGTTGGGTTTTTTTACGTTCATCTGGGTATGGACAAAGAAAAATCATCCGCAAAGTTATGTGAGAACCCCGATGAACGTAAAAGAAATAACAGACAATCCTTAATTACATTTTATTTAATATTTATCATTCTTATATATGTGCGAAGGCCAATATGTTTAAAGCAATAAATTATTATTATTATTATTATTATTATTATTATTATGTTCAGCAATAGTTCTTATTTTAACATGTATATCACTGTGCAGTGCCCCATCAATCGTGCCACCGCTTTGCACTAAAAAAGCTACTACGTACAGGTAAATGCATTTAAAAATTAATTTTTTCACATGGCTTTGAATAATTTTATTGATAATTTAATTCTACTCATCTTTAGGTAATAGAAACCACTTGTTACTATAACTCTTAAACATATTTTGTTTAAATATATTGTTAGTATCGTCCATCTTACTGGCCTTGGAGTGTGAACGATTGTCATGGGGATTCTATAATTCCCGTAACTGAATAAAACACGATTATCAAAATATCTCTCCTAACTGTATATCTATTAGATCTCTCTGTAACAGGCTGTTAAACCCTAGTATGGCTCGTCTCTAGGTATGATCAGAGATACGATCTTATATAAAGTATATATTATTATAGCACGTTTAGCTCACTAGAAACACAAAAAAACACAATACACTTTGGAATCTGTATTAATCTATGCTGACAAATGTACAGCCGTAGTAGTTAATTAATAACAACAATAATACAACCCAGAACTGATCACTTAATTAGTTAATCTCTAGGTGTCTAGTTACACAATATGCGAATCACTTCACCGTTACACCACACCCACACGTGTGATAATTGAGCAACGCTTCCAGGAGAAGTTAATTAATAAAGGAATTACAACACCATTCCTAACTGGTTAATTTTTAATTAACCCTTACTACTCGTTCAATAACGTGTGATAATTTAGGAACGCTTCCAGGGGAACTTAATTAATAAAGGAATTACAGCTCTATTCCTAAAGGTTAATTTTTAATTAACCCTAACTACTCATTCAGTAACCTTGTGACACAGAATTAATATTGGTACCGATCACAATAAAGACAATAACCTACAGTGTACCTAGGTCGTCTAGGATGACTGGCTAAGCTTTATATTACCAAATACTCGTATAATGTTAGAACAAAAAGTCTACGATTTACTTCGTCAGATGACCGAAGACACTGTCTAAAGAATATTGGTATAATACAGTATTAAAATATTTAAAGTCACATCAATCACATCAAGGTTATACACAGAGCAGAAATGATATTTACCAAGTCCTAACGGACTACGTTCGTGATCCCCTGGAGCCGTCCTAGTTCGTTCTCCTCGATATCTCTTAAACACAAGCTATTTATTATAAATCAGGATTTTGCCTGGGGGTACAAGGCGGTACCTCACGTATCATCTCATATTCTAACTCTACTAGAGTCGGTATATTTCTCTCTGATCGTCAGTCTGGCTGTCGCCAACCGCGAGCAATCTCCTGGCCATAAACAGCACTACCGGAGATATTACGTAACTACTAGCCACATGGCCTCCGCAGCTGGACTAAGTGCATATTGGAATGCCCGATCGCGCGAAGTATTACGTAACAAGTTGCCCACCTGGGCTACGGGCAATGAAACTGCACACGGCCCTCTAACACAATTAAAATCGCCACAGGCGAAACAAATTTAAGAGCATGTACCGTCACAACGATAATGCCGGCAAAGTTTATTCTTTGACGAGTAGCAGATTAAAAGACAACACTAAATATATTTACCCAACAACCTTTATTTCAAAAAGAACGTGGAGGTATTTATTTATTTACTAATACAATTATTAGTCCAAGAAAAAATATTATACTACATTCTAGTGTTCGCGACTTGTCTGTCAAAGCACATGCCTACTACTTACTTAAAAAGTTATCATTTAAAAGAAGAAATTGCTTTCGTTATATATCATTAAGAAGATGTTAGTATTTCATTAAGTAATAACAGAAGAAAAAAATCATGGAATATGTATAAACCTGATGCTCTGTAACTCAACCATATGCATGGGGCCTAGAAGCTACGCGGTCGATTTCGCTTATGTCCATGACTCAGTGGGCAGACCTGACACTGGTTAATATGTACTGATGTATTAATATCTATATATTGTGTGTATGTCGAGGTTAACTATTATATACAGAGATATTAACGCCCTGCCGCAGGGGATAATTAAATCCTTTCTGGCCTCACAAATTGTCCCATGCCGTTGCTGGGACTCGAAACTGTTGCACCTAATCGCCCACAAATTGCAGCCTAACCACTATGCATTCTAGGCTATCCGGACATGTATGTATGTATGTATGTATGTATGTATGTATGTATGTATGTATGCATGTCTACCTATCTACCAATCTGTCTTGTTTGTTTGTCTATATATATGTTAAAGTTAAAGTTTGTTTTGTTTAACGACACCACTAGAGCACATTGATTTATTAATCATCGGCTATTGCATGTCAAACATATGGTAATATTAAATTAGTAGATAAATATATGTTGGGTATCTGCGAAATTCCGTTTAGGGGGTCAAAATACAAAAATTGTAGTATACAAAAGTAGGATTGTGATGAAAATACATTGTATCAAAGTATAACAGAGTGCCACACGCCATGATTTTTATTTATTTTTGTGCGATCATTTATTTAAGATTCGTCTAAATTTAAAGGCCGTAACTGTTAAAACACGGCTAAATCCTCATGAAAATCAAACTTGAGCCGTAACCCAATTCGATAAAGTTACACACAACATTCTAGTTCGATATCTCGAGTCGTTGTGTAATAAATCCCATAATGACAATGCCTGTTTAAAACCGCAAGGTAAAAGTTTGAACGTTCGTCAACCGAATGTTGATATCGTCAGGAATATTATTTGCCGTTTGTCTAAACACCAGTTATCCTATCGTAGTCATTTTCCGGTGGGTTGGATAAATCAAGCTTTTCGTATTCATTCGTTTGGCCTGCATTAACATAGCCACCCCCAATGTCAAAATTACTCGGCTGGGCATCCATTTGATCACGTGATCTCGGAGAATTGGTCGAGTGAGACACGGCGACGTCTTGGGAACTGGAACCTCTGGGACTGTTGTGGCCGCCATCTTGTCTATCGACGATTTCATATTCTACAGCACTGGGGTCTGTAGGATGGCTGGATGGGTCCGTGTTTGTTTTTCTCATCTCTTGCTGATACGAGTCTGACTTCATTCTGTGAGTTTTAATGTGCCTACAATATATATATATATATATATATATATATATATATATATATATATATATATATATATATATATACATACATTTTATATTATACACGCTACTGAACAATTAAAACTACAACAAAATAAAAGTTTACATTAGATCATATAAATTATTAATTACCGGCTATTGGATATCAAATATTTGATATTTTTTAAACTGCTACATTTTGCAAGCGGTCTTTTATATGCACCATGTCACAGACAGGATAGCACTACGACACCAATAGAGCACATTGATTTATTAATAATCGGCTATTGAATGTCAAACATTTGGTCATTCTGACATATAGTCTTAGACAGGAACCTGCTACATGCTTCTTCTAGTAGCAAGGAATCGTTTGCATGCACCATGCCATAGGCATGATAGTATATACTACGACCTTTGATATATCAGTCGTGGTGTGCTGGCTGGAACGAGAAATATTCCAGTGGGCCCACCGACGGGGATCAATTTCAAACCGACCGCGATACGTTCTGCCCCCCCCCCCCCAAACCCCCCAAAAAAATAAAAAAGAAAAAGAAAATAAAAGTTACAATAAATTGAAAATAAAATTAAACATAACAGTGAGATCTACTTGCCAGAATAAAACACTCGTCACTATGACCAACAGTACAAAAAGCACACCAGCCACAACGGAAAGGGCAATAATGGCGGAATCACAGTTACAGTCTGTAGCGGTTTGGGCTGCAAAAAAGAATATGTTCGAATATAAAATGTTCATGCTACTCTTAATGAGAGTGTGTTAGGGTCAATTGTAAATCCTTGTACACTCCCATTTCTATTATCAAATAAGATGTGTGTGTGTGTATATATATGTGGGGTGTGGGGGTGGGGTGGGGTGTGTGTGTGTAGAGGTTATTACCAGAGTGTTTTTCGGTATCGTCAGTCTCATATATTAGGAATACAAATTGTATTATGCGAGCAATTGGCGAGCATAATACATTATTTGTATTCCTAATATATGATATTAAGGATACCGAAACGCACGAGAGTAATAATCTCTTTATCATACAATATTAAGCTTAATACAACGTGTTTTTCTAAACTGTACATGCAACTTGTATTGCAGTCACCCATTACTAGATATTCAAATGGTGTACGTCAAGTTGATCAAAGCGAATTGTTCGCATACTTCGCCTGGTAGCACACACACACACACACACACACACACACACACACACACACACACAAGCGCGCGCGCGCCATGAACGTTACCGTGCATTTTGGGAACAAACTTTTAAAAAATGATGTTCGATAGTATTCTTAATCCCCAATGTAACAGGCCTGATTGTTTTAGTTTGTCATCACACGTACCTTCAACACATGTAAGTCCTGTCCACCCTGGCAGACACCCGCCATTGCAGTATCCCAGTTCATGATGGCAGAGTTGTTCCCCCTTGCAATGTCTGTCTGCACATATTGATTCACAAGTCTGACCATAATTATCTGCATCACAAACTGAAATTTAAAACATGTTATGTAATTATTTTAAAACAAAAATACATACAAAAAAAAAAAAACCCCACCAAAAAAACTGCATACACGCACTCACATATTAGTACACACGCACTCGCAGACTATCTGTCTGCTAATATTTAGTGCTGGGGTGCCGTTATACATTCTGTCATTCATTCATAAAGTTGTATATGTCCTATTAACCTTCATGTTTTTTTATGGTAGTGTTTTGTAGTTTTGTCATAGCGATGTATGTTCCATTAGCTCAATATATGAGGTTTGTCGTTTTGTGATATCCAGCTGTACAGCCGCATTTATGCCTTGTTGACTTCAACACATAATAGCAAATATGTTTGAAATAAATATGTTATGATATAAATGATTAGTTACTGGACTTTTAGGTTAACACTAATCTTCAATTTGTCTCTACTAATAAACATGTACAAATGTATATGTGCAATATAACTCGTTTATTGATTTGGAATATGTGTAATCTACATACATAGAATTAGTTGCATTGTAAAATAATATTATAGAAAATGTTTGCATATGGAAATTAGTTCAAGTTAAAAATGTGAATATTCTGCAATGATATATTTCATTTGATAACCGTGAACAACCAGTCTGGGAGAAGTGTTAACGCAATACATGCACCCTATCGGACCCCACAATCTCCTAAGTTCAAGGGTTATATTTCTGTGTAAAATGAAGAAGTTGTATGTTCTCACAGAATTATGGCACCTGACTGAAAGTGAAAATTGACCTGTCCTTAACTGTGTCGCACATGCGCAAATCGCAACGAAAGTCAAATTGTATATCAAGAGTTTAGGCGCAAAACGCGATATATCCATTTTTCATTTTCAGTAAAAGTGATTTTTTTAAACCGGGAATTACCCAATACAATTTCATAAGGATCAATTACGTTTGCAGCAAACCAGCGGGCCTACGATTAGCCCTTACTGACATAAATTAATGGCTTTAACTAAAAACTAGAAAGAAAATGGTTTATATCGCGTTTTTCGCCTGAACTCTTCATATTTAACTCTATCTACTACAGGATAAACTATTTCAGTTCAGTATCTTGAGGCATTGTGAAACAGGGTATGGGAAATTATATGTGGGACAGAAGGACATATAGATAGACAGACGGAACCTATATTTCCCTCCCGTTGTACGGGTAGGGGATTAAAAAGTCTCGACTGAAAGTTGGAATCAAATTCATAGTTACTTACTGTCTGTACATGTGTCACCTTGCCAACCGGCCCGACATGGTCCACTACAAGATCCCGTCACGTGATCACACGGTGCGTCGCCATCCTTGCAGTGTCTGTCATCGCATGACAAACTGCAGTCTGGTCCATACTTCCCGTCACAACCTTTAATACATGTATTATACTGAACACCGTTGGAAACTCACCAGTCTGATTTGTAGTTAGATTTCAGAATAAACAAATAATACATTTGTCTGATCTTGTATAACTGGATGAATTCTGATTAGCAAAAAATAAACCCAAAATTGAATACAATAGGTATTGTATTCTTTATGGCAACCTCACAAAAGCGCTACCAATAACAATAGCAAATTAGGTGGTGTTCTTTAGTGAAGTTCAGTATATTTTACATATGACAAAAGAGTTTGTAACTGAATCTCATTCTTACTGAAATCTCGATGCGAGGTCGGTCTGGGATCGACCCCCGTCGGTGGGCCCACTGGGCTATTTTTTTTTCCAGCCAGTGCACCACGACTGGTATATCAAAGGCCGTGATATGTACTACCCTGTCTGTGGGATGGTGCATATAAAAGAACCCTTGCTGCTAATCAAAAAGTGTAGCTCATGAAGTGGCGACAGCGGAGTTTTCCCTCAATATCTGTGTGGTCCTTAACCATATATCTGACGTCATATAACCGTAAATAAAATGTGTTGTGTGTGTCGTTAAATAAAACATTTCTTTTTTTCTTACTGAAATCGGTAATTTCTCCTGTTTTGGTATCTGTAACACGATCATTTGATCGTTTGACATATGAATTTACATGTACATGTACATCACACAAGTTGAATACACGTAGAAGTGGCACTATTTTCACGCACTGTCGCGACTATAATTGATAAATCAAAGTTTCTAAGTTTTGTGGAACCGCAACTCTTAAATATGAAGAGCGGTTGTCGACGGCCTATGCCCCAGGACGAACAATGGGTATAAGTAAGTAAGTAAGTAAGCCTTATACGTCCACTTATTGCTGAATATACCTGTACAGTCGATCCCCAACCATCGATTCTGACACGGACCGTCACAAGAACCAGTTACGTGATCACAGCTGGACGTACTCTCTTTGCAGTGTCTTTGTTTACACTTGAATTTACAATCGGCGCCATATATACCACTGTCACATGCTGAAATATAGCAAACATGTATTAATAGATTGCTGTAGTCTATTCAAGAAAACATATTCTTGCCCACTGGACAGGGTTATCCAGCTTTTGCACGGTGCTAGAAAAATCTGTCTGGCCCTAGGGCTAGATTAATCTGACACGAGGGCTAGACGATTTCTACTTACACGTGACGTCATAACTCATGTTTTACGACGATTGACGTTATAACTCATGGTTTTCGAATTTATGTTTGCCATTTCACGTTGTATCATTGTTCTAACACTATTTAAACAACTTAATATTTTCAACTTTATATTTATTGTTAACTTGTTGCATTTTTATGTCGTTGCATAAGTTGGACTATACTTTTCAGCGTATGATTAAGTAAGTTTCATTGTTTGTACGTGAAGTGTTTACGAATCGCTCAACAATAAACAAACCGTACGTAGCTTACACAATTATTGTTTTGTTACTGTAATTAAATGGGCAAGAAAAAGAATCAATCACCGTTGTGAGGTATAGATAAGGCAATTCCAACCCTCGGGACAAAATGTTTTTGTAAAGGCCTCTGTAAACCTCGGCCCCCTCACTAAAAAAACATTGTGTCCCTCGTGTTGAAATTGCCTTATCTATACCTCATAACGGTCATAGATTCTATTAGCATGATGTTGTGGGTAGGTTGTGTTTATTTCCTTCCTAGAGACAAGGCAATAGATGGAATGGACCGCAATTTTGCCAAATGCCCTTTCTACTCTACATTTTGGCCCTGATTTCTTGATTGTTCTCGTCTAACGACACCACTATAGCATATTGATTAATTAATCACCGGTCATAAAAACAGCCAGTCTTCAGAAGAAATCTGCTACATAAGCAGCAAGAGATCGTTTATATATATGTACTAAAAAAACGTTATCCGCGGCCAAGAACGTAGCTCTGCATAATCCTGCATAATTCCATGAATCATAGTGTCAGGAAACTACTGTCTTTAATATACCAGTCGTAGGGTGTTGAATGACACGGAGTAAAAACACATTGGGTCCGACGATGAGGTTCGATCCTATATACTTAAGTACACCAAGCAAACACTCGACGGACTGAACTAGATTCCGACCCTATGATGGAATTCTCGCAAGAATATATATTATGGAGGTAATTGTATTAAACATTAACGAAATAAATAAGACTTAGTAACAATATACTCTAATATATGAAAACACCAAGCGTCAATTTGCAGAATTCGTACATACTGCACCGATACGTATGGTTATGAACATACTGCACCGATTTGCAGATTACTGACTGATCATTATGTGGTATTAATACCATCGATGACCTATCATTTGAACCCATTATAATATTAGGACTGTGCATCCATGCATTTGCGTCGGTGGACCCATTGGGCTATTTCTCGTCCCAGCAAGTATTCCACAACTGGTGTAACAAAGACCGTGGTATGTACTCTCCTGTCTGTGGGATGGTGCATATAAAATATCAATCGCTGTTAATCGAAAAGAGTAGTCCATGAAGTAGCGACAGTGGGTTTCCTCTCCCAATACCTGTGGGGTCCTTAACCACATGTCTGACGCCATATAACCGTAAATAAAATGTGCTGAGTGCGTCGTTAAATAAAACATTCCTTTCTTTACATGCATTTGATTAGATTAAATGGGCCAGTCACAACTTGCATTATGACCAACAATACATACAAATTAAAACCTATTTACTTATACATAGCTTTATACATCTATATTGTTGGGACATCAAATTAGGATAACCGATATGATAACGAATGACGTCACAGATTCAGTGTGAACCTCCACGTTGACATGTGGCTGGCTGCTATTTCGATGGATACGTGGTGAAGGTTTCTAGTACTTTCTAGTGTGTTCAAGGATTTTTGGAGTAACCAAAGTTTGCACTACACTACAGCACATTACAAGTTTGGTACATTGATGTTGTGCAAAGTTTAAAAATATATGGTATTGATTGATTTGTAGGTGTTTATCAAAAACATTTACTATCAGTGTGCATGGAATTATTAATTAAACTGCTAAGTTTAAAACAGAAAAAACAAATACCTTGCTACTGTGTAATGGAGTACAAATTAAACACTAAAGACACCATAATTACATACGGGTAAAATAATATGTATAATATGTTTGATTACTTACGAATATTACAACTTGGACTCTTCCATCCCGGCTGACAGCCATGTTGACATGAACCATTCTGAGCATCACAAGATGAGCTGTCTCCTTTACAGTGTCGTTCACTACACTTTGACTGACATCCGGGCCCAAATGTACCACCTTGACATTCTGTAGACATATACATGAAGACATCTTAATTTAACCTACTGGTATGTAGTTCAAATTAATTTTAGCTTTCGGGGAATTTGGTAGTGTTCCATCAATCAGCTTATGTGCATCATTAATTCCCTTGAGAGTACCCTCAGATTGTTGGTCCACGATTTTAATATGAAAATTGTATGATATATACATTGCTATCTGTGGGAAATTGTACATACAAACATAATAATAGTTTATAATGTGTCAATAGCAGTGGTTTTGTGTCAACGGAAAGACCCTGAAGTTAATTTTTTTTTGTTTATTTGTTTTAATGTTGTTCATTAAAACAATAAAGATATCTAAAAATATTTGCAAGATGTTGCAAAATAATCCTACAAAAAATATATACTGATTCCTTATACTACAAATGTCACTTCAGTACAAATATATAGTACAGTTATGAAAATTAAAGAAATTATTGCTTAGCAACACGTCAACACGCTAGTTACTGTTTAACCTCTCTGTGAAAACTAATGTAAAGGGAGTAATGTCATATATATGATGTTACAATATATATATATATATATATATATATATATATATATATATATATATATATATATATATATATATATATGCAGTATTTGACAATGATACATGGGTGAGTCCGTTTTGGGTTTTTTTTATCAATACCACGCCTCCTCATATTTGTATACCTTACACAATATTGCTTAACAGTAACCTACCCTACTAAAACGACGACCAGAGATGTCACATTTCTCAGTAAATGAAGGTTCAAACACTAGCAAACTTGATAAGCGTAGATACATATGATAATGGATCCCCCAATCGTTCAATAATATCGAAATTGTCTGTTGAATTCATGCCAGGACGAGCAAGCCTTGGGGATTATCCAAGGTCTAGAAGACCATCTTGTAAATTGTAGAAACAAATAGTATCATGTGTACAAATATACTGACGTCCAATTGAAAATTTACTTACATAAAATGTGAATAAATGGATAAATATTGTTCCTGATCGAAAATAACCTATTGAGAAACCATCTTACAAACACTTTGGATGTATTACTAAATGCATAGATCTTGAACTTTATAAAACTTTCAAATCTCACCTTACCATGTCTGGGTTTTCTATAATACACTTTTATGCTTTGGACGTGAGTATACATACTGCATCACAAACAGGAACAATAAAACCGATAACAACAACACTATCATAATCATCAACAACAGCAACAACAACAACAACCAAACCAAATTACACCACAACAGTATAATACTTTTTTCATCGTGATTCGTAAATAATACTTTGAATCACCTACCAGTTGTGCAGTCAGGTAACTCCCAGCCAGCTTGACAACTACCTGTACAGTTTCCATAAAACACGTCACAGTCCTTACTACCACGACAGTGTCTGGCATCACACGACATGTTACAGTTAAATCCATAGGTAGCCTGACATGCTGAAATGTATTGATCAAAACAAACATGATTAAAAATACAATAAATAGCTATGCCTGTAGACAAATGTGAAAACAAATGGAAAAAAAACAAGTCGAAATATAATATGGATCTTGACATACTGGGAAATATAAAACAGCCCACACTAATTTATTTTCTCAAGCCAAATCGTGATCTTTCGTGACGAACTGGAAAGTCTGTATAAAAGTAAAAAGCATTTAATTCAAGTTCAGATTTGTAATTTAATTAAAAAACCCCAATATATTCAATTTAGCAAATCACTTTATTTAAATTAAACGCAAATCATTGTATTTACGTTCGAAGCAAACCACTGTATTTAATCTTCAAGCAAAGCAATGTAATCAACACTGCATCTTGACATACCATACGTTTTACTGAGGAAAAAAAAAATCAGATTAATTTGAAACAACCATCTTGAGAGTACTGCCAAAGTTATACATGCCCCCTACTGGACCCAACACGTTCTTGTGTCTTCTAAATTCAAGGGGCATAACTCTGTGAAAAATGGGTAAATCACCATGAAAGTTAAACTACATCTGCAACGGTACAGGATAAAGCTATATACAACATTTCATCTAATTATCTTCAGGGATTGCAAAACCAAGTCCAGAAAACAAAGTTTCATATCTCTAACGTTCAATGGACATAACTCTGCAAAAAATAAGTACATCGTCATAGAAGTCAAAATTGATGCGTAACACAAAATTTAAGGTAAATATATCAAGGCATTCTGAAAACAATCTTTATAACAGACCTCATATTTACACAAAATACCAACTTCTAATCATTATCCTATGGTGATGGCAAACAAACAAGAAACAAAACTACTACATTCACGTTTTAATGTTGTTCATTAAAACAATAAATATATCTAAAAATATTTGCAAGATGTTGCAAAATAATCCTACACAAAATATATACTGATTCCTTATTGTACAATTGTCAGTTCAGTACAAATATATAGTACAGTTATGAAAATTAAAGAAATTATTGCTTAGCAACATGTCAACACGCTAGTTACTGTTTAACCTCTCTGAGAAAACTAATGTAAAGGGAGTAATGTCATATATATGATGTTACTATATATATATATATATATATATATATATATATATATATATATATATATATATATATATATATATATATATATATATATGCAGTGTCTGACAATGATACATGGGTGAGTCAAACAAAAAGGTTCGTTGAACGGGATACAACAGCTTGGTACACCATTATATCCTTGAGTTGTTTTTGAAAACCGTTTTTTTCCCCCCTCATATTTGTATACCTTACACAATATTGCTTAACAGTAACCTACCCTACTAAAACGACGACCAGAGATGTCACATTTCTCAGTAAATGAAGGTTCAAACACTACCAAACTTGATAAGCGTAGATACATATGGTAATGGATCCCCCAATCGTTCAATAATATCGAAATGGTCTGTTGAATTCATGCCAGGACGAGCAAGCCTTGGGGATTATCCAAGGTCTAGAAGACCATCTTGTAAACTGTAGAAACAAATAATATCATGTGTACAAATATACTGTCGTCCAATTGAAAATTTACTTACATAAACTAAATATTGTTGCTGATCGAAAATAACCTATTGAGAAACCATCTTACAAACACTTTGGATGTATCACTAAATGCATAGATCTTGAACTTTATAAAACTTCCATATCTCACCTTACCATTTCTGGGTTTTCTATAATACACTTTTATGCTTTGGACGTCAGTATACATACTGCATCACATACAGGAACAATAAAAACCAATAACAACAACAATATCATCATCATCGTTAACAACAGCAACAACAACAACAACCAAACCAAACTACACCACAACAGTATAATACATTTTTCATAGTGATTCGTAAATAATACTTTGAATCACCTGCCAGTGGTGCAGTCAGGTAACTCCCAGCCAGCTTGACAACCACCTGCACAGTTTCCATAAAACACGTCACAGACGTTACTACCACGACAGTGTCTGGCATCACACGACATGTTACAGTTAAATCCATAGGTAGCCTGACATACTGAAATGTATTGATCAAAACAGACATGATTCAAAATGCAATAAATATCTATGCCTGTAGAAAAAAAAGTCGAAATATAATATGAATCTTGACATACTGGAAAACATAAAACAACCCACACTAATTTATTTTCTCAAGCCAAATCGTTATGTGTTTCGTGACGAACTGGAAAGTCTGTATAGAAGAAAAAACATTTAATTTAAGTTCATATTTGTAATTTAATTAAAAGAAACCAATATATTCAATTGAGCAGAAACCGCGCTACATATAGGTTTGAAGCCAATCACTTTATTTAAATTAAACGCAAATCTTTGTATTTACGTTCGAAGCAAACCATTGTATTTAATCTTCAAGCAAACCAATGCAATCAACACTGCATCTTGATATACCATACGTTTTACTGAGAGATAAAAATAATCATATTAATTTTAAACAAACATCTTGAGAGTACTGCCAAAATAATACATGCCCCCTACCGGGCCCAACACGTTCTTGTATCTTCTAAATTCAAGGGGCATAACTCTGTGAGAAATGGGTAAATCGCCATGAAAGTTAAACTGCATCTGCAGCGGTACAGGATAAAGCTATATACAACATTTCATCTCAATATCTCCAGGCATTGCAAAACCAAGTCCAGAAAACAAAGTTTCATATATCTAACGTTCAAGGGTCATAACTCTGCGAAAAATAAGTACATCGCCATAAAAGTCAAAATTGATATGTAACAAAAGATTTCAGGTAAATACATCAAGGCATTCTGAAAAGAAAAAAAAACCCTCGGAAAATGACATGTATATGTGTGACAGAAGTATGGTCAGACAGACACAGGCGGACAGACAGACAGACATATTGAATGGCGTAGTATAAACCTATAACCCCCTTCAGTTGGACGTGTAGGAGATTAACAAATCAATAGAACGTTGCAGATCAAAACCTCCATATTTACGTAAATCAACAGATATATGTATCTTTATAACAGACCTCATATTTACACAAAATACCAACGTGTAATGATTATCCTATGGTGTTGTCAAGCAAACAAGAAACACAACTACTATATTCACGTAAATCTAAATGTTATATTGTATTCACATGCAGACACTTAAAAAAAAAACAATTCCCTAATTTATTTAACACATCCCCACTAAAAAAGAAAGAAAGAAAGAAAAAGTTGTTTTGTTTAACGACACCACTAGCGCAAATTGATTAATTAATCATCGGCTATTGGATGTCAAAGATTTGGTAATTCTGACACAAAGTCATCAGAGGAAACCTGCTACATTTTTTCCCTAATGTAGGAAGGTATCTTTTATACGCACTTTGCCACAGACAGGAAAGCACATACCACGGCCTTTGATCAGTTACTGGTTGGAACGAAGAAAAGCCAAATCAGTTGAATGGATCGATGGAGGTGGTTCGATCCTGCGACGCAAACACCTCAAGCGAGCACTCAACCGATTGAGCTAAATCCCGCCCCTTGTTTACCCAAATCAAAATGCAATGTGAATCATGATATGCTGAACAGTATACACAATCTATTTGAACTCTGGCTATAGCCAACTACGTACACAGTTTATTTATGAATTGGAAATAACATTTTAAAATTATATCTATTTAGGATTATTAAAAATGTGAAACACGGCGAGAAAGCAACCCTACTCCTTCCCCACGAACTTTTATAATTTGTTTTTGCATCCATCTTTACACGCGACATCATACAAAAAAGATAATAATGACAGCATAAAAACAACATTAATTCAAATATCATAGAAACAAGAACATACCCAACAAAAAATATTGAAACCGATAGAGCGACTCTAACTACTATGGAACACATACGTATTGTACAGTCAAGTGAACGATATCCTCTATCACAGCCACTGACACACTCTCCAGTCACGTGGACACAATCTGAGTTCCCATGACAATGTCTGTCTTTGCAGATACTTCGACATCCCTGTCCATATCGACCCTGTGGACATTCTGGAATAGAATCAAACATGGATAGTATAGGCTACTCAGAGGTGCCCCAGGAATGATTTCACTTACTTAATGGTTAGTGGTTAACTGTTAGATTAAATCAGTGTCGTAGCTTTACACCCTCTCACTAAGCCATAATAATTCATTCTGGCTGAAAGACAGTATTAAGAGACGAACCGGTACCCGGTATCAACCAGTGTTATGGGCAATAGCTTAAACTCTACTTCACCAAAATAAATTTTAAAAAGCTCTCACCAGACATGTTGGTTGTTTCCCATTGAAACCAAGGCTTAATAAGTGGTAAAACAAGTGGTGAAATAAGTGTTGAAATGTCTTTAATATTAAGTACGTATTATCGTGTATGCGCGAAATATGTTGGTTTTTTTGTTGTTGTTGTTGTCGTTTGTTGTTGTTTTTTTTGTGTGTGTGTGTGTGTTTTTTTGTGTTTGTGGTTTTTTTTTTTGGGGGGGGGGGTTGTTGTTGGTTTTTATTTATTTAATTTTTTTTTGTGGGGGCGGGGATTTGCTTAACAACACCACTAGAGAACATTGATTTATTAATCATCGGCTATTGGATGTCGAACATTTGGAAATTGAGATAATTAGTTTTAGAGAGGAAACCCACTACATGTTTCCATTAGTAGCAAGGGGTATTTTATTTGCACTTCCCGCATACAGGATAGCACATACCACGGTATTTGATATACCAGTCATGGTGCACTAGCTAGAGCGAGAAATAACCCTATGGGCCCACCGATGGGGATCGACCCTAGACCTATTGCGCATCAGGCGAACACTTTAGTACCGGGCTACGTCTCGCTCTTTTGCGCGAAAGAGCATATTACATACCTTTACTGATACTAAATCTTGCTATTGTAACTTATTAACAAATATTATGGGCACACACTTGACTTAAACGCGAACGGAATAAAACTACAGCATAGATGTGTAGCAGCACGTGCATGCTTTGTTATAAACAAGTCAGACTTGACCTCGCTACATTGTATTCTAGATACCTAGTGATCGCCTAATGATTCGACTAAAGGGAAAGTTACACTAGTTGGGAGTATGTTCTACAACTGTATATTGATCCAGAATAATAAAAACCTCCAGTTGACTTTACGTTTTATGGTTTACGCAGTTTACGTTACTGACAAAGCTCTTAGCATATGGACTAGTTTGTCAGTGTAATATTGTTCTTTATTACCCATATCTTGTTTCATATCAAAAACTGAGGGACCTAACACCTCGACGGCATACGATTGGCGTACTACGACCTTGCCGGAACGTCATTCAAATGAGTTCAATGATAAAAATCAAAATTGAATATGGGTAATAAATAGGATACTAAACCCGCTATCATTACATATGTATGTCCCTCGTGAAATAATGTTCATTGCCAGAAACTATTTATGTTCATCATTTATATTAAGGAGACCATGTGGAGAAAACCTGTGTTGCGTATATGTAAAATAGATCATACAAATCATGACAATGTTTACAGGCAGATGTTTATAAAAAGCAATATGAAAGTAGTTTTGTCTTACTTGTCTTACAATCTACACTCAGCCATCCTGCTGTACATCCATTGTCACACCTTCCTGTGATGTTACACGATGATGATCCAATGCAATGTCTACTGTAACAGTCTTCACTGCACAATTCACCGTAGTGACTGGAATCACAGACTGGAAATTAAAAATATTATTAAATAAGAAATATTTTGCTACGAAAACCCCCACATAAATAGCTGACAATTAAATTTCAAATGGCATTAAATGATAGTTTATTTAGTTTACAAGATAGACGTGGTTTTATGGTTTTATTTCGGACTTTTGTGTTTATGCTATTTTCGAGTGTTGTGTGTGTATGTGTGTTTGTGTTTGTGTGGGATTTTTTGTGCGTTTTATTTTGTTTTGTTTGTTTCGTTGTTACGCATGAATGTTATAGTAATATTTCGGTTATAAAACTTGTAGCAATTTTTGCGATATACTAA
>NC_054711.1:13221256-13231256 GCF_016097555.1 Gigantopelta aegis | reverse complement strand
GTTGAGTGCGTCGTTAAATAAAACATATCCTATCCTTCCTTCCATCTGCTGTTGGATGTCTAACATTGGGTAATTTTGACATATAATCTTACAGAGGAAGCGGGTGCATGTGCAGGGGGAGGGTATTGGAGGTCGAAACCCTTACTTGCCCAAACTTTAAAAAAATTTGAAATGGCCCCATATAAACTTCGCTCAACACAGTCTATAACTCCAACCCCACTGAAATCCCTGCACACGCGCCTTGGAAACTCGCTACATTTCTGTTTAACAAGGTATCGTTTATATGTACCATCCCACAGACAGGATATAACATACCATGGTATTTTTGTATACCCGCCGATGGGGATCGATCATAGACTGACCGCGCATTTCCAAAAAACACCTTTTTAGGTCTAAGTAATGAATAAAAATAACATATAGTCTTGAAAAATGTTACGTAAATTGAACACAGTACCCTCTTCCTCTACCCCTAGAGCGTTACGTAATTAGTAACACCCCATTACATGAAACGCGTATGCCAGCAGTTGGCCACTGTCAAAATTTCAAGGCAAATCCCCCACTCACCGACCCCTGGAAAGACGTTGTACCATACCTCTATGGATATAAATACGTTTTGGAGATATGAGACGACCCCTCAACCAAGACAGTTAAATGTGTTCAAATGTGCCTGTCAAAAGAGTCCCACTTTCAAAATACTGGCTTTGTGTTTGACCTGGATAAGCCAGCGTAGTGAAACCAATGCGGAGTGCGGCGTCATATATGCACAAAACGTAATCGGATTTTCTGTTCTATATGCTTAAATAATAAAACAATATTCCAGGGAATGTAGTTTTACAAAAATGTGTACTAAAATGTATATTCACAAACAATTTACCATATACTTCAACTTCACAGAAGTCCATGAATGAGTTACCACGTCCTGTATCTCTATAGAGTGTGATGTATCTGGCGGGGTCGTCGCAGGTCAGATGTGTTATGAGCGGACTACTTGACGTTGTGTTTCCACACCAGTGTCCACTGTTACTCTGGTTTGCATGCAGAGAACTGTATGCATTTACTCCACTTTTACGAACTGTGTCTGCATAAATATAAAATGTAGATCACTGTTTAATTATAGTTATTAAAATACAACAGTGTTGTGTTTATCGTATTCATAGTATGTACATATAGGCAATAATTGCACAAACATGTACGTTGAAAATATATTTCAAGTTGGGGTTGGGGATATACTCAACACAAAGGTCACAGAGCGTGGCCACAAATGTGTTTTCCGAACATTTTGAAAGACAGATAAATCAAGACTGGTAAACAAAGTTGTTCGCTTAAAACAATGACATTAGATGTTAACAGTTTGACAAAATGTTTTCTATTTCAAAACGAAACTCATAACATATTGTAGGATCTAATATTACTTCTAGAAAGAATGCGTTGCAACCATTCAGTAGACACAAATAACTAAACACGCACAAACTCGCACACGCGTATCCACCAAAATCGCCAACAACTAAATTATCGAAAACAAATACAACAGACAAGTAAACAAACAATAAATATACAAGCTAAAATATACAAGTACTTACAGTCGGTGCGGAAGTAAATAGCTAGTTTGTGTATGTAGTAGTTTCTTCCCAAGTCCACTTCCCACCACGTGTATGGCTGTGCACCAGTTAGTATGCAGAGTCCGCCACTATCAGTAATACGGCTGCCATCTACAGCAAGCTCAGATACATTCCGCGGTAATACGTCATAGTATGAACTCTGGTAGGTAGTTTTCAATAAAGCTACATTTTCTGAAATATTCATAACAAACTTGGTATATCTGCTATAATGCAGTATTAACAACACAGTTCAGATACGACAAAGATTACTGAAGATGTTCAATTTAGTGAATTAATATTCCAACTGAATATGTGGCAAGAACGGCCACCCACGCCATTGCACCTTCCATCTTGTATTACAAAAACATATAATATTTGTTATAATAATAATATATTAATATAAATGTCTTAATAGATAAACTAACTGACTGCAAGAGAAAATAGCTAAGAACCCAGTTATAAAAGAAATGCCACTTTAAAGAAAATATTTGAAAACTACAACGTTACACTACGACCTTTGACGTACCAGTCATGGAACAGTTACATAGTTACAGTTAAAGTGTGTTTTGTTTAACAACACCACTAGAGTGCTAGAGCACACTGATGTATTAATCATCGGCTATTGAATGTCAAATAATTTCTGACTAATAGTCTTAGAGGAAACTTGCGACATCTGTCCCATCAGTAGCAAGGATTAATTTATATGAACTTTCCAAAAGACAGAACAACACATACCACTATATATCAGTCGTCGTGCGCTGGTTGGGACAGGAAATTCCCCACCAGAGAATGGACCCACTAAGGTGGTTCGATCGTTCGACGCAAGCACCTCAGACATGGGCTCTACCGACTGAGCTAGATCCCGCTCCGAAATATATTGTAATGTAATACCTTAAACGTTCGGAAAGTATTTTCATTGGTTCCCGAAGTGGACATTCGGTTTAATGTGTCGCGTAAAACTCATTCTAGATGAACAGCTGGCTGAACGTGACGCAGGTGTTCACGAAAGGTGAGCATATCCTGCCACACAAGTGGCACCTGTCAATAACAGTATGGTTCCCATTGCGTATTTATTTCTAGTCTGTAAATAATAGTATCAATAAACCACGCTATTAAATTAGCTATACATCTGATATAGATCAATTTATTTTACCTATTGTACATTTTGGACCGGACCATCCGTTGTTGCAGTTGCCGGAGCAGCCTGTGACGTTATGACATCTGAAAACATTACAGTGACACGCGTAGCTACAGTCCAACCCATACTTTCCTGTCGGGCATGCTCCTAAAGAGAAATTCAGTATTACTGTTTTATCATCGTCTTAATCACCATCACAATCAACATCACCACCATCACCACCATCACCATCACCATCATCATCACCATCAGTAGCATCACCACCATCACCACCACCATCACCATCATCACCATCATCATCAAAAACAACATCAGCAACATCACCACCATCACCACCACCATCACCCTCATCACCATCACCATCATCATAACCATCAGCAGCATCACCACCATCACCATCATCATCACCATCAGCAACAACATCACCACCATCACCATCACCATCATCATCACCATCAGTAGCATCACCACCATCACCACCACCATCACCATCATCACCATCATCATCAAAAACAACATCAGCAACATCACCACCATCACCACCACCATCACCCTCATCACCATCACCATCATCATAACCATCAGCAGCATCACCACCATCACCATCATCATCACCATCAGCAACAGCATCACCACCATCACCATCACCATTATCATCACCATCATCACCATCACTATCACCACCATCACCATCACAAACACCTTCACCATCATCATCATCACCATCACAAACACCATCATCAGCACCATCATCACAACCACCACCATCATTAGCATGACCATCACCATCACAAACACCATCACCATCACCATCATGATCACCGTCATCACCATCATCACCATCACAAACACCATCACCATCGCAATCACCATCACAAACACCATCACCATCACCATCATCATCACTATCATCACCACCACCACCATCATTAGCATCACCATCATCATCACCACCACCATCATTATCATCAACAGCAGCAGCAGCACCATCATCATCACCATCATCAACATCACCATCGTTACCATCACTATTATAGTCATCATCGCCATCATCATCATAATCACCACCATCATCATCAATTGTCGCCATTATCATCATCATCATCATCATAATAATAATAATAATAATAATTATTATTATTATTATTATTATCATCATTACCACCATCATCATCATAACCTCCACTACCAACACCAGTACCACCATCATCATCATTATAATCATCACCATCGTCACTATCTTCATCACCATCATCATCATTATCACAGCTACTACGAACGTCAACATCAACATTATCATCATTATCATCATCTCACCATCATCACCACCACCACTACTATCATCATCATCGTCATCAGTAGTAGTAGTAGTAGTAGTAGTAGTAGTAGTAGTAGTAGTAGTAGTAGTAGTAGTAGTAGTAATAGTGGTAGTGGTAGTAGTAGTAGTAGTAGTAGTAGTAGTAGTAGTAAATATTATTGCTATTATTGTTGTTGTTATTGCCATCATCACCACTCACCATCATCACCACCACTACTATCATCATCAGCATCATCATCATCATCATCATCAGTAGTAGTAAATATTATTGCTATTATTGTTGTTGTTATTGCTGTTGTTGTTATTATTATTATTATTATTATTATTATTATTGTTATTGCTATTTCATCATCATCAATATCATCATCATCATTACTGAGAAATGTATTCAGCCATCATACAGTGAAAATCACTATTAGTAGTAGTAGTAGTAGTAGTATATATTATAGCTATTATTGTTGTTGTTGCTGTTGTTATTGTTATTATTATTTTTATTATTATTGTCATCATCATCATTATCATCAACATTATTGAGACATATATTCAGACTTCATAAAAACAGAGAAAATCACTATTTGTGTGTAGGTGTATGAATGCATGTGTACGTAGGTGTGCGTGGGTGCATGTGTGCGAGTGTGTTTTGTATTCCTGTGATCTACAGTAAGTGTTTTAGTAAAAGAGACAAAACACTGGTACCTGACACAGAGTCTGGCTTTAAAAAAATCCACGGTGTAACTAGAATTAGGCATAAATACGCCCAACTAACCGACCTTTTGGGTTAACCAGGAAGTTGAATTATTAATAAAGCCCACAGCTTTCAAATATTCTTTTATTTCCAAGCTATACACAGAAAATAGCGACATACAAAACCGGTTTACGTTATGTACGAACATGCAGGCCAAAAATATACAGTAGGCTTTCCGTATGCGTAGGGCCGTAGGAACCGGGCTGGGGAGGTGGGGTGGGGTGGGGGTATGGGGTGAATGCAGTGTCTGAATATGTTGGAGACGGGCTCACAGGAAGGACAAAATGCATGATTTTGACATGTTGGGAATGTTTTTTCTGCGTTTTTTCTGTGAATGCTCTCGTGAATAAAAACATAATTCATTTAAACAATACCACCTGTGCCCTTCACTTCTATCGATCCTACGGGCCTGATACGTATACGGGGCGGGATATAGCTCAGCTGGTAGAGCGCTTGCCAGAGATGCTTGCTTCGTAGAGTCGAATCACCTCAATAGAATCATTTTCTGGGGGTTATCCCCACCACAACCAGGTATGTTAAGCACCGTGGTATGTGCTGACCTGTTTGTGGGAAAGTGCATATAAAAGATCCCTGGTTGGGAAAGGAAAAACAACAATCAAAGAGAGGGTCCACTGATGTAATTCGAACCTACGAACCAAGGACCTCAGATGAGCGTTCTACTGACTGACGTAGATGCCAACCCGCACAAATCATATAAGCAAAAAAAGGTATAATAAATAGTGATGGGTATTACCAAATGTTATGGACCCAGAGTTAAAGCGCCCGTTTGATGCGCAGTCGGACTGGGATCGATCCCCATCGGTAGGCCCATTGGGCTATTTCTCGTTCCAGCCAGTGAACCGCGACTGGTATATCAAAGGCCGTGGTATGTGCTATCATGTCTGTGGGGTGGTGCATATAAAATATCTCTTACTACTAATGGAAAAAAATTGGTTTCTTCTGTAGACCTATATGTCAAAATTACCAAATAGTTGACATCCAATAGCCGATGATTAACAAATCAGTGTGCTCTAGTGGTGTCGTTAAACAAAACAAACTTCTTACCAAATGTTTTGTATTGCGATATATTGCGATACAGGAACATTATAATCATCACCATTGTCACTATTATCACCATCATCATCATCATCACCGCTACTACGAACGCCAACACCAACACCATTATTATCATCATCACCATCTCACCATCATCACCACTTACCATCTTCACCACCACTACTAGCATCATCATCATCACCATCATCAGTAGCAACACCATAACCATCATCACCATCATCATCATCAGTAGCAGCACCATCATCATCATCATCACTATCATCACCATCATTAGTAGCAGCACCAGCACCATCAACATCATCATCATCACCATCATCATTACCATTATCATCATCATCACAATCAGCAGCAGCACCACCACCATCAACATCACCACCATCGGTATCACAATCACAATCACCATCACAAACATCATCACCATCATTATCATCAACATCACCATCATTACCATCACGATTATAGTCATCATCATCATAAAATGTGTTGAGTGCGTCGTTAAATAAAACATTTCTTTATTTATTTATTTCATCAGCATCACCTCCACTGCCAACACCAGTGCCACCATCATCATCATCATCATTATCAAACATTATAATCATCACCATCGTCACTATTATCACCATCATCATCATCATTATCACCGCCACTACGAACGCCAACACCAACACCACCACCATTATTATCATCATCATCACCATCTCACCATCATCACCACTTACCATCTTCACCACCACTACTATCATCATCATCAGCAGCATCAGCATCAGCATCATCATCATCAGTAGTAGTAACAGTAGTAGTAGTTGTAGTTGTAGTAGTAGTAGTAGTAAATAGTATTGCTATTATTGTTGTTGTTACTGCTGTTGTTATTATTATTATTATTATTATTATTGTTATTGCTATTTCATCATCATCATCATCATCATCATCATTATTGAGACATGTATTCAGACTTCATACAAACAGAGAAAATCACTATTTGTGTGTAGGTGTATGAATGCATGTATGTGCGGGTGTGCGTGGGTGCATGTGTGCGAGTGTTTTGTATACATGTGATCTACAGTAAGTGTTCACACTTTCACGCATGTTTACCGTGTATAACTGTTTTGAATTTAAAAAAAATAGTGTTTTAGTAAAAGAGACAAAACACTCGTACCTGACACAGAGTCTGGCTTTAAAACAATCCACGATGTAAGTAGAATTAGGCATAAATACGCCCAACTAACCGACATTTTGGGTCAACCAGTAAGTTGAATTATTAATAAAGCCCACAGCTTTCAAATATTCTTTTATTTGCAAGCTATACACAGAAAGTAGCTACATACAAAACCGGTTTACGTTATGTATGAGTATGCAGGCCAAAATACATAGCAGTGTTTTTGTGTGTGCAAGGCCGTAGGAACCGGGGTGGGGTGAGGGTGCATACAGTGTCGGAAATATGTTGGTGACGGGCTCACAGGAAGGACAGAATGCATGATTTTGACATGTTGGAAATGTTTGTTTTTTTCTGCTTTTGTGAGCCCAGTTTTTTTCTTAGAATGCTCTCACGACTAAAAAAAAATACAAAAAAATACCGTCCATATCATTCCTTTTAACCATGCCACTTGTGCCCTTCCCTTCTATCGTTCCTACGGGCCTGATGGAAATACGGGGCGGGATATAGCTCAGTCGGTAGAAGCGCCTGCCAGAGACGCTTGCGTCGTAGGGTCGAATATTAGAAATCACCTCAGTTAGAATCATCTCTGGGGGTTATCCCCTTGTTGGGAACAACAACCATGTATGTGAAAGAACGTGATATGTGCTGTCCTGTTTTGTGGACAAATAGTGCATATAAAAAGATTCCTTGTTGGGACAACCCAAACAATAAGAAAAAACAACAAATCAGATATTGGGTTCACTGATGTGATTCGAACCTACGACACAATGACCTCAGACGAGCGCTGTACTAACACCATAACACCGAAACAAACCAACCCCCAACAAGCTACCTCACAACCAGAAAACAAAAAAACAATATACCCCAAAAAATACAAAAATAAAATCAACCATAAACAACAAACACCCGTCGACCCACCCAAATCATATAAGCGAAAACAGTTATAATAAATAGTGATGGGTATTACCCCGAAATGGCGAAACAGTTTGGGCTCAGTTATGGTAAAGCGCTCGCTTTGATGCTCGGTCGGTCTGGGATCGTCCCCTGTCGGTGGGCCCATTGGGCTATTTCTCATTCCAGCCAGTGCACCGCGACTGGTATAGTATATCAAAGGTCGTGGTATGTGCTATCCTGTATGTGGGATGATGCATATAAAAAATAATCCCTTGCAACTAATGGAAAAATAATGTAGCGGGTTTCCTCTCTAAGGTTATATGTCAAAATTACTAAATGTTTGATATCCAATCAATCTGATTATAATTAGCTCTACTGGTCTACCAGTAGATCTAGCAACATTGCGTGGACTCCCACGTCAAGGTGACATTTCATCTATAAATAACAATTTAAATATCGACCAATTACACGCGAGACTATTTATGCAATAGGCGAACTTGTTGGTATATTTCAACATTAAAGGGACATTCCTGAGTTTGCTGCAATGTTTTAAGATGTTATCGACTAATAAAATATTTCTACGATTAAACTTACATATTAAATATATGTTCTTGTTTAGAATATTAGTGGCTGTATATTAAACGTGTTTCTGATCGTTCTAATATTTGTACTTGGTTAATTTTCATTTTATTTCCGAAATAATTGTTTTTCTTACGTACGAAATTATTTGAAGACAAAAGCCAGTTTGGGCTTCTTACAAATATTAAGACAACCAGAAACACATTGAATATACAGACACTGATATTCTAAAAAAGAAAATATATTTAATATGTAAGTTTAATCGTAGAAATATTTTAATAGTCGGAAACATCCTACAATGCAGCAAAGTCAGGAATGTCCCTTTAAAAAACAGGGGAAAAAGTGCAGTAATAAACTCTGGATTGTATACTGGTATAAACAGATTTTATAGCTATGCCATCTCGGTTTTTTTTTTCCGTATTGAAACTAATTTTATATAAAATTTTATATTGAAATTAGTTTCCGGCATACTTCGTAATTCACCCGAATCGTTTCGTATACCCTGGGCATAATCCCGAATATATTCAAATCTTTTCAAATCACTGGCATGATTTTGGAAGTAAAGTTTTGATCGGTCGAATGAAAGGTCAACTGGACATGAGCTCCAACGGGGTGCTGTTAGATCCACAGGTAATAGTAATTAACCAGAGGAGCGGGGTTTTTTTCTTGCTTTTTTTTTTTATCCCACTGCCCCCTTTCCTTTCTCTCCTTTGAATTTCATCCAATTTCGTCCCGATCTGGCAACTCCTCCTATCTTTCAACTTTTTTCGCTGTCCACCTCCACATCCCAGTCCTTGTCTCTCCAACCGCGACAGGTGCTTGTCTCTTGTGGCTATCCGTGCCACACACCTGCCATTCCCCATCAGCTTTTAGTTGTGGGCTTAGTCTGACCACTTCGGAGAGTGTTCAGTAGTTACTTCTGGCATTGCTAAGAGGCACTTGTAACCACCTACTATGCACCCTTACTACCGGCGGTCGTTAGTTAGTGCCGGTGGGTCAGACCAGCTTTATTAGCGGCAGAGGACGAGGATGCCAGGTGGGTGCAGGGAAATACACAGAGACTGCACCCGTGTAGGAAGTTGAGACAGGCAGGCGATGGTGTGGACAGCTCAGAAGACAGAGTCGGAGGAAACTGAACGAAAGGGTCGAAACAGATTGAAATCGTGGGAGAAATTGGAAAGCTTTTTATATTAAGATAATGAGAATGATAGGCAGATGGTGATAGACGAGAAAGATGAATCCACTAGAATCCACTAGACCACGGAGCTCACTTAACCAGAGGAGCTAATTTTAATTAGATTGACATCCAATAGCCGATGATTAATAAAGCAATGTGCTCTAGTGGTGTTGTTAAACAAAACAAACTTCTTACCAAATGTTTTCTGTTGCGACCTATTAGTATGTATAAAGTGGTTCTAATGTCGTACACCAGTACATACGCGCATATACCGGTTCGGTAGAAAAACTATCGCGATAAGTATTGCTAACATATTAT
>NC_054711.1:13214434-13221056 GCF_016097555.1 Gigantopelta aegis | reverse complement strand
GAACGACGTTCATTCAGGTGAAGTAAGAAAGTTACAATTTAAAGTTTGTTTTGTTTAACAACACCACTAGATCACATTGGTTAAGTAATCATCGGCTATTGGATGTAAAATATTTGATAATTCTGACTCGTAGTCATTAGAGGAAACCCACTACATTTTCCCCATCAGTAGCAAGGGATCTTTTATATGCACTTTGCCACAGACAGGAAAGCACTTGTCACGGCCTTTCACCAGTTGTGATGCACTGGTTGGCACGAGATCCACTGAGGTGGTTCGATCCCGCAACGCAAACACATCAGGTGAGCACTCAACCGACTGATCTAAAGCATGTTGATGAACTATAGTTACTTTTTATGTTATATGAATACAGGGATACAGCTTTGTCAAGGCACTTTTAGGAATGACCTTTATTCAGACGAAGTTAGAAGGACAATGCATCTTCATACCGTGGATTAGTTGTCATCTTATTGATTAAACTGTTATTCATTAGAGCATGTTACAGTGTCTTATTCAAAACATCTGCGGGCTCTGTCTTGACAGTGGTTTTCTTGTTTTGAGGCCTCTAGTGAATATAAATATGGATGAGTCATACCTCGTATGTAGGCCAAGTTGTAAAGCGCTCGCCTGATGCGCATTCGGTCTAGGATCGATCGCCGTCGGAGGGCCCATTTGATTATTTCTCGTTCCAGTCAGTACACCGCGACTGGTATATCAAAGGTCGTGGTATGTGCGATCCTGTGTACATATAAAATATCCCTAGCTCCTACTGTTAAAATGTAGCTGGTTTCCTCTCTACGGTTATACGTCAAAATCACGAAATCTGTAACATCTAATAGCTGATGATTAATAAATCAATGTCCTCTATTGGTGTCGTTAAAAAAAACATTTAAAAATTTACCTAGAATATTTTCCGTCTTCTCTGGAACAGACCTACGCTCAGTCTGATCTTTTGTGTTCAGTTTTCGTCTCCTGAAATGAAATACTAAAGTTAAAATTGATTAGGACCATGCACCAGTATTCAACTAGGTACTGGGTTCGGATTCCAGTCGAGGCATAGGATTTTTAATCCAGATACCGATTCCATATGTCTGACGCCATATAACGGTAAATAAAATGTGTTGAGTGCGTCGTTAAATAAAACATTTCTTTCTTTCAGTATTCAACTGGATAGATCATACAAATCGATAATCGTATCTTTAACATCTATTCAATATCTGCTTTTATAACATGAAACCAAACGAAATACACCAACATATTTATATTCATTGCATCATTGAAACGATAGATACAATTACAGTTAATATTTGTATCATAGATTTTTTAAATTATAATTGATAATAAGAACGTGACTTGCTTAAATTAATTCTCATCAGTCAATAATTATAGTGTTATTTGAACACATATGTTTCTTTGTAAGGTTTTTTTTGTTTTTAAAAAAAAATTTTTTTAATTGTTTGTTGTTGTTTTTTGTTTGTTTTTTGTTGTTGTTGGGTGTTTTGGGTGGGGTTTTTCTGCTTTTTTTTCTGTTTTGTTGTTGTTGTTTGTTTTTTTTGGGGGAGAGGGGTCAGGAATACTCCGATCTAACCAGTTTACAATGTGTTTGGGTTGTACCAGAAAAAAGAAAGAAATATTGTTTTTACCGACGTACTCAACACATTTTTATTTATGTTTAATATATGAAGGAAACCTGCTGCCTTTATTACATGATCTATTCGTTTTCATTAGAAGTAAGGGATCTTGTATATGCACCATCTCACAGACAAGATACTACATATCATAGTCTTTATTACACAGGTTGTGGAACGCTGGCCGGGACAAGAAATAGTTAAATGGGCCCACTGGTGAGTGTCTATCCTAGATTGATCGATCTACGCCCTGCCCTCGGATCTACTAATGGAGACAATACGTTTTCATTTGAACAAAACACTTCTCGGCAGCTGCAAAAAGCGGCCCATTATAGATTATATCAAAGTTTGAACAACAACCAAACAACTGCGAATTTAAAAAGTATTATGTTTGAATTTGTATACAAGTACAACACTGTAATATACATTTGCAACAAAATTGAAATATATATTTACCTGACAAATACGATGATAACGATGACCACAGCTATGATAATTAATGCAGCAACAATGCCACCAACTGCAGATCCGACTGGAAAATCAGATGATGCTGCAGACTCTACTGCAATATACACAGACTCTAATTACCACACATTCCTAGCACTAATCAATTATCTAAAGTGTATTGATTATCTAATGCTCACAAAGTAATGATCCTACAACCCAACCCCCAAGAAAACTAACAAACAGCAACAGCAACAACAAGCAATCCCCAAAATAGTATTTTTGACCTTGTTGTTAATGGTGCCAAGGGACATTAACAAGGAACAGGTTGTTTAAATAAGAATCGGCAAGTGCTCAAGAAACAGATATGGTATGTTATGGTATGGTATGGAGTCAAATCTGTTCAGGATATTAAATATTATATTTTTGTTGATGCTTTGTTTGCAGATGGCAAGAAAAATTAAATAACGACAGCTGGAATTGCTCAACCTACTCAGTTAACATTCTTATGATTGTAATGGTTGCCGTATTCTACATCACAACCCCCACATACACACACACACGCGCGCGCTCGCGCACACATACACACACGCGCGCGCGCACACACACACACACACACACACATACACATTGGTACGCCCACACCTTCACCCACAGCCAAAAGTAGTTATCTCGACCTGTAATTACGTGAGCCCATATTATTACAAGGCTATATATTGGTCTCAGTTAAAGTTACAGTCTCTGGTTACCATATTATAATACCATGTACAAATATGAAATACAAGTTCAAATGCACTTTTAAAAAACTCGTGTATGTTCGCTATGGACGGAGATCGTTACAAGTATACGCTCGATTCGTAGCCTGTGCCGCCATAGCTCGGCAAAGCTCAAACGGCAGCCTGTTGTCAGTTTCAGTTAACACGTGTGTTTGCCGATTTCAAATTGTAGGGTTCGTCTCAAAAAATTAAAAGAGAAATCTTGCGCTGTACGAAGAACGTTCGGTTGAGGATACGGTATAGAGTGTTTCGTTAAAACCAGTTTGATATTGACAACGTATTATCGACAATTGTACCTTCCTATTTCAGAATTAATATTTTATAAAGTGTTAGTAGAACTTTCAAAGTTTAGTTTTTATACTAGTAATACATTAATCACGTATATATTTTTAAAATAAAATATACTAAAGTAGACAATGGACGTTTTGACTTCTTAATTTTACGTGTAAAAATCGACAAATTCAAATAAATATTCTTTCGTTTGGAAAGGGTAAAGTTAGTAGGGGTTGTTTAATATTGATTTAATAACCATCCGACGCCATACAACCGTAAATAAAATGTGCTGAGTGCGTCGTTAAATAAAACATATCCTATCCTTCCTTCCATCTGCTGTTGGATGTCTAAAATTTGGTAATTTTGACATATAATCTTAGAGCGGAATCGGGTGCATGTGCAGGGGGAGGGTATTGGAGGTCGAAACCCTTACTTGCCCAAGCTTAAACAAAAATTGAAATGTATTTTCTGGGGGACCATGGCCCCATATAAACTTCGCTCAACACAGTCCATAACCCCAACCCCGCTGAAATCCCTGCACACGCGCCTTGGAAACCCGCTACATTTGTTGTTGTTTTTTTAGCAAAGGATCGTTTATATGTACCATCCCACAGACAGGATATCTTTTATATACCCGCCGATGGGGATTGATCCTAGACTGACCGCTCATTTCCAATAAACACCTTTTTAGGTCTAAGTAGTGAATAAAAATAACATATAGTCTCAAAAAATGTTACGTAAATCGAACACAGTACCCTCTTCCTCTACCCCTAGAGCGTTACGTAATTAGTAACTCCCCCGTACATGTAACGCGTATGCCAACAGCTGGCCACTGTCAACATGTCACGGCAAATCCCCCACCCGCCGACCCCTGGAAAGGCGTTGTACCATACCTCTATGGATATAAATATGTTTTGGAGATATGAGATGACCCTTCAATGAAGACAGTTAAATTTGTTCACGTGATCTCTTGTTGGGGAATTCCACACTTGTGATAAGCCAATGAAAACCGAGATCGGTAGGAGCCCATCAAAAGTGTTCCACTTTCGAAATAATGGTGTGTTTTTTTACCTGGATAAGCCAGCATAGTGAAACAAATGCGAAGTGCGGCGTCATATATGCACCAAACGTAATTGGATTTTCTGTTTTATATGCTTAAATAATAAAAATATTTCGGTTACTGCCGCTTTAAATACTATGCTTACTAAATGCATGATATATAGTGTATACCTTTCGAGCAGGTTGTTCCTTTCCACCCTGATACACATCCACCAACACACTGACCAGTCTCATGGTGACACGATGCTGTGTTACTACAATGTCTGTCTGAACACAGCATTGCACAGTTGTCGCCATAGGTCGTATTACTGCAATCTAAATCAGATAAAAAGTGTCTTTCTTTTAAGAAACAATAAGAAAAAAACCCCAACGAAACTCAAAAAACAACAACTAAAACCTACCGAAAACAAACCAGGACATTACAAAATATAAAACAACAACAACAACAACAACTGTCAATGGCAATATGGGGTGACTATTGCGGTAACATTTACTATTGCAATATTATTGCTATAGCTAAAGTACTATTGTGATAGTATTGCAATAGTGATAGCAATATTGCAATAGTACTGTGAATTCTTAAATCGCTTAGCAACAGTACTATGAATAGATATTTCATCATCTTCCAATATGTATGTGTGTGTGCGTGCGTTTGTCTGTGTGTGTGTGTGCGTGCGTTTGTACGTATGTTTGTGTTTGTATGTATGTCTGTATTTCTACTTAGTCATTTGTAATAATGTCACTAGGTAGTGAAATCATATTTAATAAGTATATAATATAAAGACCACACATTGTTATTATCCATTTACTGCGCATGATATCAAGACCATCGATAGTTGAACAAACAATTGCGATAGTTATCGATAGTTGAATTAACTATCGATGCATTCCTGTCAAGGCATTGGCTGTCGCATCATATCGATAGTTCGATGTATTTTTACATCACTGATAGCAATGCTGGTAACATAAATATTGGATGAGAACCCGACTAATGATAGAAACCACGATCCATCATTTCCACTATAATGGATATATGTATGGGATTGTTTGGCTGCGAACTCAAGATCGTCTCTACATTCCACTGAATGAAATGTCCTCGCAGTACTTACTGTCAGAACATGTAGCACCTTGCCAACCAGGCAGACATTCACCATCACAAGATCCGGTCAAGTGATCACATGGTGCATTGTTGTGTTTACAGTGTCTGTCATCACACGATAATGAACAATCTAGTCCGTATTTCCCATCACATCCTGTATTGTAAAGTTATTATTTATATAATTCATTCATGCAATGTTTGATTGACTGACCGATTTTTAATTTCGTAGTTAAGATTGGCCAACGCACAACAAGGAGACTGACCCTGACATGCATACAAAAACAACAATATTTTTAAATAATGCATGTATACATAATTTTGACATCCAGTAGTAGATTAATAAATCAATGTATTCTAATGGTGTCGTTAAACAAAACAAACGTATACATAATAATATTATTTATATTAGTTAACTGATAGTGTCGCTGTACATCCAATGCATGAATGGTTGAAAATCTGGAATTCTAATGAAAAACCTTATTTTTAGTGCTATATGATGTTCCTACTGAACATGATGGATTAAATATGTTCGAGAAACAGGAAGCAAAGACCACAACATAATAGCTCAGATTGCAATTATTATATATTTTTATAGATTAATGAATTATCATGAAGTTTGAATTACAGTAAGAGATTTAATTACAATAACATATGATAAATAGTTACGATATGTAAGCCACTGAAATGAAGAACCACTTTGTTTTTGCTCATTTGTTTCCAAAGTAAAGTTTTCCGATTCCTGAAATAAATATGTACTAGTATACACAGAATAAAAAAAAGTAAAGTTTGTTTTATTTAACGACGCCACTAGAGCACATTGATTTTTTTTATCTTATCATCGGCTATTGGACGTCAAACATATGGTCATTCTGACACTGTGTTATACACTGAATACGTTCATATTTTTTTTCCACAATTTGCACACAAGCAGTTTGTTTTCTAACGTTTAACTTTGGACTGTGTTTATACATTTAAAGCAGCTATGCTAATAAAAAAACGGTGTACCTGCACAGTCGACTCCCATCCAACCGTCCTGGCACAAACCATCACAGGAACCATTGACCTTGTTACAACTCGTCGTACTCACTATGCAGTGTCTTTCTGAACAGCTGAATTTACAACCAGCGCCATAGAATCCTCTATCACATGCTGGAATATAGTGTCATATATCAATTCACAATCAAGACTATACAAGTCACAAACACATGCTGAAATATAGTGTCTGCACACAACACACACAATAACAACCAAGTGCTGCCTACTCTGCCTACACTTTTGTTTTTATAATTTAAGGGAATGTGATGACAATATTGCAATTAATCTCCCACTTTGTTTTTTTGTGTTTA
>NC_054711.1:13144434-13211934 GCF_016097555.1 Gigantopelta aegis | reverse complement strand
TTAGTGTAGACATTACTCTTTGTACAGTCTAGTTCCTTCCATCCTGCTGTACATCCGTCATCGCATCGTCCAGTTTGTTTATCACATGATGATATGTCACGTGATTCATTACAGTGTCTGCTGGAGCACGGTTTATCACATAGAGGACCATAGAGATTAGAAGCACATTCTGAAAAAAATAAGTAGAAATATTCATTTCATCTTTAACCATATTTTGCGAATGAGGAAACTGCATAGGGATTACACAAATGAATAGCAGACGCAAAGCAACATTCAAATAGATAAATTGAGATAAACAAATTAATTACATTTCTACAATTACGCCTATCGCAAGTCACAACTGTCGACAATGAAACTTAACTCAGATTAACATAAGTGTTGCACAAATGAACATAACATTTTATGCAATACTCTATAAATTACTGTTTTCGCCAATAGACGTTTATTTCTGGAACGAAAGATGATTGCCACGTTTAAAATTAAGCGTTCACATTAATTTATAAAGAACCCTGCATGTGCCACTGCAGTTTTATTCCTCTAATACGTGCATTTTATAAACGATACCATACCACTGCACGTTATCCCAGTCCAGT
Organism: Gigantopelta aegis; assembly: GCF_016097555.1. Lineage (NCBI taxonomy): Eukaryota > Metazoa > Mollusca > Gastropoda > Neomphalida > Peltospiridae > Gigantopelta > Gigantopelta aegis. The sequence goes on along the minus strand of NC_054711.1, from coordinate 13,211,341 downwards.
TTTGTTGACATTCTCCAGTACATTCTCCAGTTACGTAGTCACACGGTCCATTTCGACAGTGACAGAACAAGGAGCAGTTATCACCGAACGTTCCAGGAGCACACACTAAACAAAACATTTAAGAAATATTCTATATTAAGTATGATTTTGTTAACGACACCACTAGAGCACATTTATTAATTAATCATCGGCTATTGGGTGTCAAACATTTCGTAATATGACTCGTAGTCGTCAGACGAAACCTGCTGCATTTTTATATTAAGTATCGCACCGTCATACAATTTCGATCGAAATATGTTTTTCATACTCTGTTTTTAACTGCATGTATCGCGATATATTACACTACTATCAACCTGAACAGAAACAACGAAGTGTCTTTTTTTTCTATCTCAGCATTAAAAATGCTTGGAGTCAAGCTACAAACTTTATGTTTTAATTATAATACGATAAATATTGTGCATGTTCTCAGTTTTTGCTACTGCAATATTTTGGTATAAATAAAATGTCTCACACAGTGAACTCCAGTTATCAGAAATACCTGCAAAGTTATCGCCTGCTACGCTGACATTAGACCTGTCAGCGTTAGATGATATGCCACGTGATCCTTACATTGAACAATACAACATATGGACGACTAGTTGGGTTACATCTTATGTCATTCAAAGCACATCAACTTATTTTATACTACGCCTATTTGGTGTCTAACATATAGTTATTTTGACACTTGTTTGAGAGTGAGGGTGAGAGTGAGGGTGAGAGAGGAAAGAAAAGGAATGTTTTTTTTGTTTTTTTTTCAAGAAACATCAGCATATTTTAAACTATGGCTATTTGGTGTCTAGCATATAGTTATTTTGACACTTGGTTGAGAGTCAGAGTGAGAGAGGAAAGAAATGTTTGTTTAAGAAACATCAGCACATTTTAAACCAAGGCTATTTGGTGTCTAACATATAGTTATTTTGACACTTGGTTGAGAGTGAGAGTGAGAAAGGAAAGGAGTGTTTGTTCAACGACACCTCAGCACATTTTAAACCACGGCTATTTGGTGTCTAAAATATGGCTATTTTGATACTTGGTCGAGAAAGAGAAATATAGGCCAAGAACAAGACATAGAATAAATGTACTGCTGCTACATAGGCTTTTCCTACCGATTAAGCAAACGGAATATTTTATATATCAATTCGAATAGCCATGTCAGTATATATGGTGGTATTGAATGTATAAATCTTAAATAAGTGGTTGGGACGGGAAACCAATGGTGATCGATCCTGCGACCCATCGCTCCTGAAGTAAGCGTTCTATTCCTAAGATGTATATCGCCCCATGTGTGGACCAAAATGACTGTCACGAGTTAAATAAAATACCACATTGATGTGGTATACAGAATGAAGACACATAATGCGTTTGAACAGAATTATGTGACTTGGTTGTCCACCCAGTTTTCATACATTATCAGTTTACATTTTACGTCCTACCTATTATACAATCGTAATGTTTGGAGTGAGTTGTGGGAGATTTGTGATCAGCCATCAGGTGGCTTAGGTAACGTTGGAGAGTCAGAGAATAAAACAACTATAGCAATGGCCATGTTCATCAAGTTGATACTTTGATTAAATTTGGCATTGGATTCTTAATAACACTCCAGTGTCTTTTAAATTAGAGCTGTTCCATGTCTAACTTATATCCATTACAACACTTAGTCTCGACAGTGTGAACTATGCCCCACATAGGTCACTATTAGCAGCAAAGGCGCATATATATATATATATATATATATATTCACTTTTCCATAGACAGACCAGCACGTACCGTTTCGTTTAGGATATTTGTGAATGAGATCAAGAGCAAATAGTTACCAAATACTTGAACTTCACAGAAATTCATTGCTGTGTCTCCTCTGCTGTTGTCATCTTTGTATAGTGTGATGTATCTAGCTGTGTTGTTACACGTCATTGACGTCACATCTGGACTGGACTGAGTTGATGAACCACACAGCTGACCAGTGGTTTTCAGGTTTTCATAAAGAGAGCTGTACACCTTAACTCCATTTCTGCGATTTTTTTCTGTGGATATGGGAAAATATGGAGTTTCTTATACATATAATAATTTTATTTGTATGATATTTGTATTATGTTTTCTCTGGCCAATTAAATCATTATCATCCACAGATACTGCTGAAACCGATAGTGTTTATTTAATTAATTGGTTTAATTATTTCCATTTAATAATGTATTGCCGCTTCTCTATTTCAGGTTACGTAGAGAGCCTGTTAACAAATTATAAACACCTAAATAGCTTTAAAGTATGTAACATTTTTATCTTTATGTAAGGATATCCAACATGACGTAATTCACGTTTGACGCCAATTTCCATTAAAAAAAACCCACCACGTCACATATTATTACGTCTTTTAAATATCGAGTAATGACATACATACACATACACATAAATACCCACATCTACATCTACATATACATATACATATATTAATTCCCAGACTAACTCTACTTACGCCGTTTTCTGAAGTGGACCGCTAACTTGTGTATGTAATATTCTTTATCCAGGTCCACCTGCCACCATGTGTATGGATGACCGGGTTCTGTAAACATACAGTATTTCGCTCTGCTACCTTGGACAAGACTTCCATCTACAGCTAGAGAGGAATTTTTCCACCAGCCGCTATAGTAGGAACTCTGACTTGTATGCTTTTTGAAAGCTATATTTTCTGAAACATATGAGACAACATGAATTTATGTAGGTTTGTATCTACCACATGGTTTATAATTCAAACAAACTAAACTAACACAATATAATTTGTGTTGTTATTTCGGAACTACTTATACTCGTGTGTGGATGCATACATAGGATGTATGTACGTATGCATTTTTGATGTACGCATAACGTCTTAAAATCTGTCCAATTCGGATACTGTCAAGAACGGATTCCGGATACTGTCTATACTGAAATCCGGATGTGAATTCAAGAATTCACGTGCTTTGAACTGTGTCGAAACAGCATTTGATTACAAACAAAACCATTACTAAAAGCAGTTCATCACTACTTTTACTGCTGAATAAACACCATGTGGCATATATAAAATTGTTCATTATTGAACAAAGTGTTGTATGTGTCTACATCACGATTTAAGTCAGGCTTAAAATGACTTTTACAGTTAGGTAAATTTGGAAAATTAATAATGAGATATAATGAGATATAATCGCTCAAGTCAACTTTGATTTATCGAAAGGCAGATTAGACCATGATAAATTCCGTCTTACGAAATGCGAGTATCACAATATGTAACTCAATAAAGGTATAGATTGCATGTGAACATAGAATTTGAAAATTACTCTAATATACTTAACAGGAAAAATTATAGTACTTTTCTCCGATTTCGGATTTCTAATCATGTCTTACCAATTGAGAAGGGCATGTGGTCCAATGTTCCAAAAGAAGATATAACATGTACAATATGTAATATAGGTGATATCGAAGATGAGTTTCATTAACTATTTTTATTTGTGATAAATTCAACAAGGAACGAAACAGATTACTAAAAGCCATACTATGTTATTAGACCAAATGTAATTAAATGCAGAGAACTGTTCAACTGCAAACGTGTGAGCTTCCTTAAAACACGTATTAATATTATAAATAACCACTTTACCTCTTGACAACCCATTTTATATAACTTAATCTTACTTACTTGTTTGTTATAAACACTTGTCACTTAACGTATGCGTGTACATGTATATATAATTCATATAATGTACTCTTCTGATGCCACCGGATAGTGGCTTTGAGTGAAATGAAGTTTTGTTCTGTTCTGTTCTCTCACACTGTTTATCATCGGCCGTACTCGTATGTGTTGTCATACAATGATTAATTACTAACTAGTCTGTTATGGTCGATTTTGTTTGAAATAACAAGGCTTTACTGCAGATATAATGCATATACTCTACAGTGGTTGCCGGACAAATTTGAATTAAGTACATCGTAAACACCGACCTATTACATGGCAATTCTAAATTATCGAGTGTTAAAATAAAGCATAACTTTTTATGACCTAGATTAATGATACAAATAGACATTGCAAGATGTCGGCAACTGAAAGTTTAGATATTACATAACAAAATACGGGCTACAGTATTTCTTGGTGTTTCTTTTTAAAACAGTTGAAGAAAAAACAAAACAACAACAACAAAACCCCACTACATTAACTAAAAACATGAAATCAAATCCATATTGTGTTTATCTTTCAAATGAAGCTGTCTCGTTACCTTTCGTCATGTAAAGCGGAAAAACCAATCTATTTTACCTTTGTTACAATTTGATCCATGCCACCCTTTGTCGCAGCCATCAGAACAACCTGTGACGCCATCGCAGTTTGAAGTATAACAATGGCACGTGTAGTTACAATCCAAGCCATACATCGGTGGTATGCAGATACCTAGAAACATATCGAGATATATATATATATATATATATATATAGAATACTGGTGTTATCATTAAAGGCTTGAAAGGTGCTCAATACTTTAAGAGAGAGTAGAGCATGCAATAAATATATATATTGCACTTTTGTCCTACGCTATTACTCCGAGTTTCACGCCCTTCGACGATCTTCAGATAGCTGACACTGGTGAAAAGATTGCAGGGTTTTTATTTTTATGTAGTGCGGTTGCGTGGTTTGAGCTTACTGGTGTGACGGCATTTTGAGATGAGCTCAGTCCAAGCACATATATATATATATATTGGAGCCAAAATCAGATAATTATACGGACGGTCTGTTAGTGTACCTAATAAGCTTCTGGATATTTTATATTACTAGTTTGTGGTCAAGGTCTGTCCAAAGAATGACAATGAATGAATGAATATTTAACGACAACCCAGCACGAAAAATATTGGTGTCAAAGAATGACAATGTCATCATTGTGGCCAAATTTTGGTCACATTTAACCAATATTTGGCAAAACCCAGTTATTTTTTCATATCAATAGTAGAAAAAGTTCACGAATAAATCAAATTTACGAAGCCCAATACAGACAGAAAAAGCATAATAACATTTTATGGTTTTCAAAATTCAGTTTAACCAAAATAATATTCAAAGAGTACACAGAAAAATGATATGAAGTAAAACATCTTTATCATGTACTACCATCATGACTACCAACACTATTCAGTCCCATGGTATAAGACAACACATTTGGTATCTGATTGTTGGTAAACCAGTGGTAGAAAAACTGCATTAGCTAAAAACGATTCTAGCCACGATCGGTGTTTGTGTATCAAATTATCTAAGAAGTGTGAGTAACAGTGCATGACGACAACCTATATATTGGCTATAACCTAACCACCAGCTTCTCAGCTGCAGGACACTAGACAAAGAACAAATTAAGAATAGCTTTGTTTTGGGGCTTTCCATTCTAGGTTCTACCATCTGTCAGCATTTGGGTACCTCTTAGATAGGCCAAGCACATCCCTTAATGCCTTTCTATCAGCCAAATATTACAACCATGAAAAGTCTGCTGCTATGTGCGGGATATTATATCTCACTAATTTGTGTACAACAGGCGTTTTGTCTGTTCTGGGCATGCTGAGGTATTTTTAGTGCAGTAATGGTAATAATAGCTGGTAAAGAGTTGTACATATTCAGAATTGCATTTCAGCTTAATTTAATCTAATCACAGTTTAATATTCCACTGATTTTGAGGTGAAATGGTTTCTTGTTGGCATTTTTGTATTTAATTTGTGCTTGTTTATTTTGGGCATACGCATTTTGGACAGTACCTTTATCGTCTCAGCGTTGGCGCAATCTAACGCCTTGTATGTGTGTCGAGCATATGGAATTGCTCTTGCCATAAGTGAATGAACTATTTAGACTATTTAGCACCCATGATGACCTATGAAAGTTTTTATAATATCAGCTGTGCTGGCAAGTACATACATCATTGATCCACATTTTGGGGGGAACTAAATTGAGATGACACGTCGTTTCATTAATAAGACGTTCCGGACAAAATGTGTGGATATTTTTCAGCTTTATGCTTGGTGAAATTAATGTCATTTTGTTTACTTCAAACAACTTCAGTCATATACGCACCGTACTATCTACGTATTTTAATCTGGATGCCACTCACGTTGGCATTGGCCAAAACCAGAGTGCAGGTAGTACTAAACCAAATAACTTCCGGCTGGGTCAAAGTTCGAGGTGCACCCAACTTTCGATAGAGAAGTGAACACCACAAGTCCTGTGATTGGTTATAAATGTGAGTGTGTTGGTTGTAAAAAATAATAGTTTTATCTGGGCAAAAAAAAAAGTGCAATTTTATTTCATCTAGTACCAATGTGTCAAGTATCCTTGTGCTTGAAACATGTATGGGGTACCTGTAAACAACAGTACTCGAATTTTGTGCGAAACTAGGGTAGTCATAGATGCTACCCGTTATCTCAGAAACGAGCAGCTTGACCCCCATTATTTTCTGATTCACTTTAAGTGTAAGGGGTGGTAGTATTTATATCCGTGGCGTTTATGTCGGTTGATACGTTGCAGGTAGGAGTTTTAGCCACATATGTTACTATTGTCGTCTATGGGATTTGATTTGGTACTATACACCCTGCAGGGAAGTTAAATGCACAGTTTGTGTTACAGTTATGAGATGGACAAAATGTTTGAGTAATCGTTATATGTTAAAGGCATACAACCACATATTACATTCTCAAGGGTTGGCGCCTTATATCATAAACAATTCAGAAATGGCGTAACATTGTTTATTATGATTTATTAATGCATATAATTCGGTACCTATTGTAACACACACGTACACACACACACGCACACACACACACGCACACACGCACGCACACACTTGTTTTCTTTAAGATCGGTGTTTTCTGTATTGGGATACGTAGAACGCAATGGGGAACCTGAGTATGTAGTGTCACATGCAGAGGCTGATGCTCACAAGATGTACCACTAGGACGGAATGGTGTTGATATCATAAATATCCTTCTATATTCCTCCTGTCAGCTACATTTCAGTATTTGGATGAACTTGATCCTTGATCCTATTGTTTGCGATGCATTGCCAGATTTTAATGATCTGACAGAATGTGACTACATGACACTTTCTTCTTTTTGTTTTGGCTAGGATCGATCTCCGTCGGTGGGCCTTTTGGGCTATTTCTCGCTCTTGCCAGTGCACCACGACTGGTATATCAAAGGCCGTGGTATGTGCAATCCTGTCTGTGGGATGGTGCATATAAAATATTACTTGCTCCTAATGAAAAACCGTAGCGGGTTTCATCTCTATGACTGTGTCAGAATGACCATATGTTTGACATCCAATATCTGATGATTAATAAATCATTGTGCTCTAGTGGTGTCGTTAAAAAAAAGCATTCTTTTGGAGAAAAAGGTGAATGACTTTGCAGTCTTGGAGAAAACACCATCTGTGTTGGTGGCAAGCTTTAGCATGTTCTGGGGGAAAATACGTGTTCACGTCTTAACGTTTGTGAACAAATCAGGTTAAAATATCTTCCTACAGAAACACAAATTCACTTATCTAGTCGGGCAAATTTCCAAAATGCAACATAGTGCAAATTTTAACAAGTGCAAATATATGGCACATCTACATGGTCCACAAGAATACATTCAAACTACATATCATAGTTAGAAAGAGCCCAGTAGAAACTGTCTACCAATCGAGTTTACAGATAGTCAGATATCATTTTTTTATATCATAGAACCTGAAGATGATTATGATTATGGCGATGATGATGATGATGATGATGATGATGATGATAATGATGGTAGAAGTACTGATGTTGATTCAAACAATGACGATGATATTAATGATGGCAGTCCTGATAGTGCACAACTAAAACCTGTTGTTTTAACATGTTTTACTTTAAAATACAGTATTGTATTACTGTACATGTAGTTATTGTGCATAATCTATGCAAAGTATGTTGGTTAAAATTTAACAAATAGTCATAGAGATGTCAAATTGTAATTTTTATATGTTTTCATGAATTTTTACATATTATTCATATCGAGTACAATATAATTAGTATTCTCATGACAAATAAAAATTTTGGGCCACGCATTGGCCAAATGTGGCTAGCACGTTAATGAGATTGTTATTCTTTGGCGAGATCTAGACAACAACATATTTAGAGGCTTAGTATATACAAGATGGTAACACCAGACAAATAACACCTCATATTTTGGTGGAGTGTACCCATCTGAAAGCAATTCGAAAAGATATATTTGGACTACAAACTGTGATGGAATCCTTTCGATTCCATCCAGAACTTATTTTACAATTTTTACGTGATACTGAATTTTATTCAAAATTTTAATTATATATATCTGTGATATTTGTATGTTCACACAGTCCTTTACACTGTGTTTTTATTTAACTGTTGAATTTTTATATTGATGATCATCATCACACTGTTGTTGCATTTTACCATAGTTTGACACCCAATAGCCAATGTATTTTTCATGCTGGGGTGTCGTTAAACATTCATTCATTCATTCATTCCAGACAAATAATAAAATAAGTGTCTGTTTTAGGCCATTTTTGTCTTAAGTTTGTTCAACAAGACAGCTATTTTTGGAATCAGCACCACGTTTTACATATAGTAGGCTCGTCAAACCTTCCGTACCTAAAAATCTTTATTAAAGTAATATACCTCTTAGACAATAGTTTTATACAAACTACCGGTGAAATGGCAATTTAGGGCTTAAGGACTTGTATTGAGTCCAAATATTTATATTTTTGTTTTTGTCTGCTCGCTCTTTTCTAATACAACTTGTATATATATTAGCTAGTATATCCAGTGTAATCAACGTATGTGATCGTTTTCAGATCACATACAATCAGAACATTGCAATTAGATGTAAATTAGCACGTTTATTGACATTTAAGCAAATGTACTATGGTCCCACTGCATAATTGACGTATGCATTCATCGTCATAATTCAAAAACTATTTATTTCAATAGCAGTCTTACACTGAAAGCTGTCCAACGTTCATAAAACAAAATACCTTTAGCAATAGTTTATTTCAATGTAAGGATTTCCTAAATGACATTATTCGAGTTTGACAACATTTTCATTCAAAAATACTCTGCGTCATATATTCGTACGTCATTTGCTTATCGGGTAATGGCTGACTCGAATTAAAGTTGCATATACAAATTAGAAATACTCGTATTAAGCTTGGAATTATATAATAAGTAGATTACGCTCGTGTATTTGGGTATCGTCAATATTCATTCATCGTTCTCATCTATCATCCTCTGCCTATCATTCTCATTATCTTAATATAAAAAAACATTCCAAGTTATATATGGAATAGGAACTATAATGTGTTGGTCCTTAAAGGGACTGTCCTGAGTCTCCTGCATTGTAAGATGTTTTCGACTAATAATATCTTTTAACGTCTAAAAGTACGCATTAAAAATATTTTCTTGTTTCAAATATCAATGTCTGTATATTCAGTGTGTTTCTGGTCGTCTTAATATTTGTAGGAAGCCCAAACTGGATTTTCTCTTCAAATAAGTTCGTACATACGAAACAAAAGCTTTTTTGGAAATAAAATGAAATTTAACCTGGTACAAACACGTTTAATATACAACCACTAATATTTTATGCAGAAAAATATATTTGATATGTAATTACAGACGTTAAAAAGTATTTGTTAGTCGATAACATCTTCAAAAATTGCAGCAAACTCAGGACTGTCCTTTTAAAGCGCTCACAAGGTAATGTGTTATGTTCTGTTTTGGGGATATTGAATATATCACTACATGAATGAATGCATGAATGAATGAATGAACGTTTCATGACACCCCAGGACGAACACTACATCGGCTATTGGGTGTCAAACTATGGTAAATCAAACAAATAAAGCAATGATCAACATCAATATAAAAATGCAAGAGTCAAACAAAAACACAGTGTAAATAACTGTGCAAAAAATGCAAATATCCCAGATATATAAAATTAAAATTTAGAGTAACAGTCAGTATCACTTAAAAATTGTAAAACAAATTCTGGATGGAATCGAAATGATTCCATCACATTACGTTGGCCAAATATATATTTTCGAGTTTCTTTAAGATGCTTACACTTCACCAAAATGTGGAGGATCTTTCTTTAAGAGAAATTAATGGGTTAAATATGTATGACCGATGCGAGCACGACACAATACTATTCCATCCTCCCTGTACTGTGGAGGAGGACTGCCATTCTCCCAAGACTGGCTTGCTAGCATGAAGCTTGTTCACAACCGCACCGTCCCAATCATGTTGCCCAGTAGAAAAGATAAATTGGTTGATACCATGTTTAAACTCAGTATACTGCCTTTTTATTACCCCTGATGCCAACATGGCTGGGCACCCAACAAAATACAATATCTTTATTGGCAATGGATAAAGAGACACTTTCATATCACCATCCCAAATTAAGGGATGGTCCAGCTTCATATTGCATACAGCTTGGAGACACGAAAGTGAGTAGGTAAAAATAATAAAGTTGGATCCACTAGAATCCTTTATTTCTGCCCAAACTTCAGCACTAAATATCGAGGCAGTCTCATGGAAATGATGGTATCTGATGGCTGTAGCACAAACCACATAATTCCCATCCCGTGATCCGTCTGTATAAACAGGAATGTAATCACGGTATCTGTCTTGAATTTCCATGAACAATTGTTTATAAACAACAGCATATGTACGATCTTTCTTCAGATGTGCAAGATCAAACACAATTGTATGTGGTAAAGGAGGTAAAAAAAACATATGAAGGAGTTTCCAAAGCGAAAAACCCCACTGAATACGAAGACCAAATGTACGAATAGCATTTGGCCTTGCATCAAACAACTTATTCCATAGTTTGACGTCCAATAGCAGATGTATTTTTCGTGCTGGGGTGTCGTTAAACATTAATTCATGCATTCATTCAAACAACTTCATATACTTATTATCAAACACCGCATCATGTGTAGGATTTTTTGGTAATGAAAGCAGAGAAAGCTTTGCACGTCTACCACCCAAACAAGGTTCGTGTGCATCAACGTACAAGCTCTCTACAGGAGATGTTCTAAATGCACCAAGACAAAGCCTAAGTCCCTGGTTGTGTATAGGATCTAGCATCTGCAAGTAGGTCTTGCGTGCTGACCCATACACAATGCATCCATAGTCACGTTTTGACCTCACAAGAAATCTATACAGACGGAGCATAACCTTGCGGTCTGCTCCCCATTCCGTATTACCAATAACTTTATAAAATATTGACAGCTTTTAAGCCCTTATTTTTAACATATTTAAGATGGGGTACAAAAGATAGCATATCACTACATGAGATTTCGCCCTTCTGCAGAGAGATTGGAAGCATCCGAGAATACGTAAGTTAATAAACAATAATACCCCCCCCCCCATATATATATATATATATATATATATATATATATATATATATATACATATTCAAATCCTAACAGACGCTCACAACTCATCACACATGCGAACCACAAACATCATACATAAATACACACATGGGCAAACCTGACATGTAGCCATAGTTAAATGTGTTGAGTATGCGTCGTTAATTAATCATTTACTTCCTTCCATATACACACAAATACACAAAGTACGCACATACACGCATGCACACACACACACGACGAATATAGAGCAAGCATTTCTGAAACACCATAGATATATATTTACAAACGTGCGATAGCTGCATTTATTATATAACATTTAGTGAGATATCTTAAAATATTAGTGACGATAACACATTTTAGAGTGAAATTTGCACTATTTCACTCTAAAATGTGTTATCGCCACTTACAAAGTGTTATCTTCACTGTAAGAAAGCCGGAACTATTTTGCTGCTGGCATTTTACTTGTATATATTTCACCTCAACTTATGTAAACTTTATCAATTATCACCAACTCTTTTTCCTTATAAACATATGTGCAATATTATTTTAAAACTCCTACCTGCCACTGAGTCGGTCTGAAAACAAAACCATGAAGCAGCGACAATCAGAAACGGCCAACACTTCGACATTTTCTTACATCTCTCCAACCAGGGATTAAAAGATCGTCCTGTATGTAGATACGGTGTGCTGTATTCACAAGTGTGCGAGCAGACAACTAAATATCTCGTCGGACCGGAATACATACATCCGTCATTGTCTTGACTAGTCACCTTACAATTTCTTAGACCGTTGGCGTTAATAATATAGAGTTTGTTTTCTTGTTTGTTTGTTCTGTTTTAATTTATTTTCTTTACGCTTCATAGAATATAGAGGCGGGGCGTAACCCAGTGATAAAGTGCCCGCCTGTTGCGTGGTCGATCTAGGATTGATCCCAGTCAGTGAGCCTATTTTGTATTTTTCGATGGCCGTGGTATGTGCTATCCTGTCTGTAGAAAGTGCATTTGTCAAAATTACCAAATGTTTGACATCCAATAGCCGATGATTAATACAGCAATGTGCTCTAGTGGTTTCGTTAAGCAAAACACATTTTAACTTAAAACTCCACAGAATATTATTCATATACACATCAGGAGGTGACAGATCATTTTATGAAGCTGGCCAGGACGCCGTTTCAAACGCTACTGTTATGTTAAAGTTTGATTTGTTTAACGACACCACTAGAGCACATTGATTTATTAATCATTGGCTATTAGAAGGAAGGAAATGTTTTATTTAACGACGCACTCAACACATTTTATTCACGGTTATATGGCGTCGGACATATTGTTACGGACTACACAGCTATTGAGGAAACCCGCTGTCGCCACTTCGTGGACTACTCTTTTCGATTAGCAGCAAGGGATATTTTATATGCACCATCCCACAGACATGGTAGTACGTACAACGGCCTTTGATATAACAGACCGGCCTCGGTGGCGTCGTGGCAGGCCATCGGTCTACAGGCTGGTAGGTACTGGGTTCGGATCCCAGTCGAGGCATCGGATTTTGAAGCGAGATACCGACTCCAAACCGCAAGGCTCAATGGGTAGGTGTAAACCACTTGCACCGACCAGTGATCCATAACTGGTTCAACAAAGGCCATGGTTTGTGCTATCCTGCCTGTGGGAAGTGCAAATAAAAGATCCCTTGCTGCCTGTCGTAAAAAAGAGTAGCCTATGTGGCGACAGCGGGTTTCCTCTAAAAACAGTGTCAGAATGACCATATGTTTGACATCCAATAGCCGATGATAAGATTAAAAATCAATGTGCTCTAGCGGCGTCGTTAAATAAAACAAACGTTTTACTTTTTTGATATAACAGTCATGGAGTACTGGCTGGAACGAGAAATAGCCCAATGGGTCCACCGCCTGTGATCGATCCCAAAACGCCCACTCATCGAGCGAGTACTTTACCAGTGGGCTACGTGCCGCCCCCTTTTGCTAATATGTGACTTGCAAAGAAACACGTTTTGATGACTACAATAACATATCAAGTAAATGTTTCCGCATTAATATCAGTAGCTATATTTAGAGAAACACTTAATGGAGTTTCTAATCGTTCTAATGTTTGTACTAAACGTCACGAAAACCCTTTATGTATGTATGTATTAATGTATGTATATCTATATCTATATATATCTATATGTATGTCGAGGTTGACTGTTACATGTATATATATTAACGCACTGGCACAAAGGATAATTAAATGTTTTCTGGCCTCACAAATTGTCCCATGCCGTTGTTGGTACTCGAACCTGTGGCATCGAAACGCCCGCAAATTCCAGACTAACCACGATGCGCTCTGAGGTATTGAGCCATCCATAAAAAGGATGCACTTTAACTCAACCACATACATGGGACCTATAATATACGCGGTCGATCTCGCTTACGTGCATGAAACAGTGGGCAAACCTGGCACTGGCTAGTATGTATTTATGTATGAATGTCTATTGAGATTGACTGTTACATACATGGATATTAATGCACTGAAACAGGGGATAATTAAATCCTTTCTGGCCTCACAAATTGTCCCATGCCGTTGCTGGCACTCGAACGTGTGGTACCGAATTACCAAATGTTTGAAATCCAATAGCCGATGATTAATTAATCAATGTGCTCTTCTTCTTTTGGTTTTATGTAGGGAACATGAAATATCTTGATCAGCTTTGTATTTCTGGGGAAATGTTACCATTAGTCTACTTCTGAGCAATATTGAAGGTGCCTTTTTAAACGTTGCACCTCTTCGCTATAAAAATCCTACATCCCAGCCCATGAATATATTTAGATATGTCTATTTGAATCATATTGATGTCGTTGTTTCGAATGTACTGTAACTTAAACAAGTCACTGGGAAGGGGGCATCGGGGACTTTTAGAAGCTATAATGTTGATTTTGAAATGTCTACGGGCTGGATTTAGCCGAGCCTTTAAAGGAACATCCCTGAGTTTGCTGCATTGTAAGATGTTTCCTACTAATAAAATATTTATACGATTAAACTTACATATTAAATATATTTTCTGGTTTCGAATATCAGTGTCTGTATATTCAATGTGTTTCTGGTCGTCTTAATAGTTGTAAGAAACCCAAACTGGATTTTGTCTTCAAATAATTTCGTATGTACGAAAAACAAAAATTGGAAATAAAATGGAATTTAACCTAGTACATATATTAGAACGATCAGAAACATGTTTAATATACAGTCACTAGTATGTTATGAAGACAAATATATTTGATATGTAATTACAATCGATAAAAAAAGTCTTTGTTAGTCGATAACATCTTAAAAGGTGCAGCAAACTCAGGAATGTCCCTTTAAGCGTTCACCAGGTAGGGTGTTCTGTTCTGTATTCGGGATATTGTATATTTAAAACAACATGCGATCTCACCCATCCTCATTGAAGATTGTAAGCATCACGGATAACGTACATTAATAAAGACTAATAACACACACCCATACACACGTATTCACATGATGTGACGAATTGCATTCTACTGAAGTTTATTGCTAATTATTAAAGGGACATTGCTCAGTTTGCTGTATTTTTTAAGATGTTATCGACTTTTTAACGATTGTAATTACATATCAAATATATTTTTCTGCATAAAATATTTGTGGCGATATATTAAACGTGTTTCTCATCGTTCTAATATTTGTACTTGGTTAAATTTCATTTTATTTCCTAAAATATTTTGTTTCATACATACGAAATTATTTAAAGAAAAAATGCAATTTGGGCTTCTTAAAAATTTTAAGCGACCAGAAACACATTGAATATACAAACACTGATATTCTAAACAAGAAAATGTATTTAATATGTAACTTTAATCGTAGAAATATTTTATTAGTCAGAAACACTTTACAATGCAGCAAACTCAGGAATGTCCCTTTAACGGTTATGTCGCAAGAAGAATAAAAAATGTTGATCAATTCCCCAATCTGGGTTGAGATTTATAAACAAAAGGACCATCCCGCAACAATACCCAAACACACATAGGCACACATGCACAAACTGCCACACAACTCATCATACATCCGCACCACAAACACCATACACAGATACACACACCTGACAACATATAACCGTAGTTAAAATGTGTTGAGTGTGCATAGTTAAATAAACCTTTCCTTCCTTCCAAATACACACACATACAATACACCCATAAACACAAACTGCGCACATGCTCACATGAAGAAACAAGACTAATGTAGAACAAGTATTACCATGGGCGTCAATCGGTGGGGGACAGGGGGGACACGTCCCCCTCACTTTTCAGCTTGGGGGGGGGGACAGCATAGGAAATGTCCCCCCCCCCCCCCACACTTTTTTCAGACGAAACAAATATTTTCTAGTATATATAGCGTAACTGATCACCATTTGGCATTTCGCCTTGGAGTTCCGGCTCTTATGTTCCTACACTAGACTGGTAGTAAATATACTAATTATTTTATAATCTATTTGTAGTAGTTTTTAATTATACCCAAGTGTTGGGGCAGAAAGTCTATAAAAATGTAACACCAGAAATGTTCAGTACTGGCGTTTACTTTTTTATAATTTGAAAAACACAATGAAAGACATTTGAAATTAATAATAAAATAAAACACGTAAAGGAAAGACGGAACGAAAAGTTATATAAATAATGGTTACTAGCGATATTTGTTAATTTGTCAAGTAAATAATATTGTTTAATTTTTTTTTTTTTTTTTATTTATTCTGAAAAAAAATGCGTTTATTTTATTTTGAAACAAGGACATCGGATCAAACTACTAATAGCGTATGCGCGCTAGGTAGATGATGGTCACTAGTTTAGTTGTTATAGACCGGCCGTGGTTATATCGTCGGAAAAACAACTACTCCAGTCTCCAGGAATCTAATAACGAATATTTTGCATACAATGTATTCGTCAATTATCATTGTACCCATAGGCTTATATCCAGTTATTTTGACATGCTATTTGATACAACAATTCGAATTTGATGAATTACACGCAGGTTATTTGGCAAACTGCATCGTCCAGGACGAAACGCTAACGGAGATAGTATACCGTAGAAAAACTACCATGGACATTAAAAAGTTCTTCACTGCCATACCACGCCATGCCCAGACTCTGTTGCGAGTAGGGACGACACCGGATTCAAATGTCGAAGTTGTTGGTGAAGATGTTAAAGAAAAAACTGAGAAAAGAGTCACTTCTCAGACACGGTTGCCCATCTTACCGCCAGTGCCGTACCAGCCACGGGACGTCAACTACATGCCGGTGCAACGGCTCGCTAAACGAACGCTATGTTTTTAGCGCGCGTGGTTCGATAGCTTTCCATGGCTCCACTTTGACGCTAACGTTAGCGGAGTACTCTGCTTTACTTGTGCTAAACCAGCATGCATGGACTTGGCCGGCATGGCGCGGTCTTCAGAGGACACATTTGTTTCCAAGGGATTTTGCAACTGGAAGAAGGCAATTGAGAAATTCAAAATCCACGAAAAGACATCTGCACATATGATTTCTCATAGCAACCTGAAATTCCGGTCTTCCAACAATGACGTTGACGCACAGTTAAGTACGCACCATCTTGAAGAACAAACGAAGGCGCGCAACGCTCTGCTGAAGATTGTGACGACCGTCCAGTATCTAGCGCAGCAGGGACTGGCAATACGCGGCAAAGAGTCAAGCGACGGTAACTTCATGAAGTTGTTAGAGCTGCGGAGCAACGATGACGTCGTGTTACAGAGGTGGTTGACACGCACAACTTCATACACAAGCGTTGCCGTGCAAAACGAACTGTTAAAAATCATGGCACACATGGTGCTGCGAAATATTTGCAAGAACGTGGGCCTTGTTGCAGTCATTGTCGACGGAACCCAAGACATCCAAGGCGTTGAACAGGAGGCAATATGCGTGCGATATATAGACGACGCTTACGACGTTCACGAGGACTTTATCGGTCTGTACAGCGTATCTGAGACGACTGGTGCCAGCCTCAGCAATATGCTGCAAGACGCGTTGCTCAGACTCAACCTCCCAATCACGCACCTGAGAGCGCAAACGTATGACGGAGCCAGCAATATGTCGGGCAAATACCAAGGCTGCCAAGCACTGATCAAGAAAGTACAACCACTACACGCATTGCGGTGCACACATCACGCACCTCATCTGTGCGAAGGCCATCGAGAGTACACCGTTCCTTCGCGATGCTCTTAACGTGGTGCAGGAACTGGGCGGCTTCTACAACTCATCAGGCAAATTTTAAAATTTGTACCTCGATCTGCAAGTTATGGATTATAGCCCTTCCCCTTCACGCCTGAAGCCGCTTTGTCCAACACGCTGGCTGTCACGTGGGATTGCCGTTAGAGCCGTCCTTAGCAACTACGCACACGTGCTGGAGGCACTGAATGAGGCATCATCTACATTTGGCAGCAGCACAGCAGCGAGGGCTAACGGCATTCACAGCCTCCTGTCTACTGCGAAATGTGTACTTGGTCTGGTTGCATCTCTCCCAGTGATCGAATGCCTCGAAAAATTCAACACAGTGCTACAAGGGGCAGAGACAACTGTTGATGGGATGCTAGCTGCTGCATCTGTTGTTAGCAAGAACCTTCTGTTATATCGGCGCGACATAAACATGGAGTTCCACACGATTTTTGAGGCAGCAACTGACAAAATTCGAGAACTGAACATTGAGTCAATCTCCTTGCCGCGCACTCGGAAAATTCCACGACGATACAATGACGGCGAAAAATCCCACACGCACACCAGCTCAGAGTAGTTCTTCCGTGTGCAGTATGTGGCGGCAGTTGACAGTGCTGTTGCTAACATTGATGCCTTCTTCACCTCTACGGACTTGACCTCATACAAGCAGTTGTTCGACATGCTCACCACCGGTGTCGTAGACGAAGACGTCGTTTCTCGCTACCCCGAACTGTCTGAATCACTGCAGCAGGAGCTGACATTATTCTGCCGACAGTACGAGCACTCCAGCGTGGACAATGTGCGCATCACATTTCGCAGTATGGTACCAGAAGTTAGAAAGTTGTTTCCGCAAGTGTCAACCCTACTACGTCTCCTTCTGGTATCGCCTGCAAGTTCGCGCTCTGCCGAGCGTTCATTCAGCGCACTTCGCAGGGTGAAAACGTGGCTCCGGAGCACTATGACCCAGCAGCGTCTCAACCACGTGATGGTCTGTCATGTGCACAGAAATCGTCTTGCCGAGTGCACTGCATGAGTTATCGCAATTGAATTTGTCGATGGATCGAGCGATACACGGCGTAGTGTTTTTGGGAAATTTTAGACCATTAAAGACTTCTTGGAATACCATCAGTGGCACCATTGTTTTTATTCATGTTCATTATTTGTACTTGAATTAAGAAATTTGACCAATAAAGTTATATTGTATCTATATACCATTTGTTCAGTTTAGTCACAATAATTAAGGCGAAAAATATTTTGTCAGAAAGCAGCTCGGCTAGCCAGCAGAAAACATCTCAGAACAGCCCTAGAAGGGGTCAATTTTCCAAAATTTTCGGGGGGACGGATTGCCGCCCGCCCGCCACGGGCTTCGCGCCTGCGGCGCTCGCGGTGTCGGGCTTCGCCAGACACCTCGACCCCCCACCCCCCACCTGCAAAAAAATAAAAATATATGTATATGTATCAGTCCCCCCCCACTTTTAAAACCGGATCGACGCCTATGAGTATTACTGGAACACCATAGATTTATATATATGTACAACGTGCGAAAGCTGCATGCCTTTACCGTGTGTCATGTATGTACTTCAACTCAACTTTTGTAAACTTTATCAATTACCACCCACTCTTTTCCCTTTTAAATATAACTGTAATATTATTTTAACACTCCTACCTGCCGCCGAGTGTGTCTTAAAACAAAACCATGATGCAGCGAGAAACAGATACGACCAACACTTCGACATTTTCTTACATCTCTCCAACCAGGAAGTAGAAACGTCGTCCTCACTATGTAGATACGGTGTGCTAGATTTACAAGTTGCAAGCAGACAACTAAATAACTCGCCGGACCAGGATACACGCATCTGTCATTGTCTTGACTGGTGACCTTACAATTTCTTAGCCCGTTAATAATATAGGGTTTGTTTTCTTGTTCGTTTTTTTGTTTTAATTTATTTTATATGGAGGCGGGGCTAATTTTGGGCTGTAACTGGGCTATTTCTCAATCCAGCCAGCGCACCACGACTGGTATAACAAAAGCTGTGTCCTGTACTATCCTGACTACGGGATGGTGCATATAAAAGATCCCTTGCTACTAATGAAAAAATAGTATCCTGAATCATCAAAAGCCGGGTCGTGATGTAGCCCAGTTGTAAAACGCCTGCTCGATGCGCGGTCGGTATGGGATCGATCCCCGTGAGTGGACCCATTGGGCTATTTGTCGTACCAGCCAGTGCACCACGACTGGTATATCAATGGCCGTGGTATGTGTTATCCTGTCTGTGGGATGGTCCATATAAAAGGCACCTTGCTATCAATGGACAAATGTAGTGGGTTTCCTCTCTAAGACTATATGTCAAAATTACAAAAATGTTTGACACCAGATAGCCGATGATTAATCAATGTGTTTTAGTCCCGCCCCTATTTGTAAGATGTGACAAATAAACACGTGTTGATGACTACAATAGCATATTAAATAAATGTTCGCTAGTCCTGCCCGTTGTTAAGATGTGACTGACAAACAAACACGTGTTGATGACTACAATAGCATATTAAATAAATGTTCGCTAGTCCTGCCCGTTGTTAAGATGTGACTGACAAACAAACACGTGTTGATGACTACAATAGCATATTAAATAAATGTTTCCGCATTAAATATCAGTGGCTATAATTAAAGGAGTTTTTGATGTATGTACTGTGTGTGTCTGTGTGTGTGTGTGTGTGTGTGTGTGTTTATATGCGCGCGCGCGTATCTGTGTCTGTGTCTGTCTATGTGTGTGTACGTGTGTGGAGAGGGGGGTGGTGGGGTGGGGGGAGTGGGGTGGAGTGGGGGAGTGGGGTACACACACACACGCACACACACACACACACACATATATATATATATATATATATATACATGTATATATAATGTGTCTGTGTGTGTGTGCGCGTATATGTGTCTATGTGTGTGTTTGTGTGTGTTTGTGTGTGTGTGTGTGTGTGTGTGTGCGTGCGCGCGTATCCGTGTCTATGTGTGTGTATGCGCGTGTGTGTGTTTATGTTTATGTGTGTGTGTTTGTGTATGTGTGTGTGTGTGTGTGTGCGCGCGTGCATCTGTGTCTATGTGTGTGTGTGTGTGTGTGTATCTGTGTCTGTCTGTGTCTGTGTGTGTGTGTCTGTATGTGTGTGCGTCTCTGTATCTGTGTCTACGTGTGTCTGTGTCTGTGTATGTGTGTGTGTGTGTGTGTGTGTGTGTGTGTGTGTGTGTGTAACTGTCTATGTGTGTGTGAGCGCGTGCGTGTATATGTGTCTATGTGTGTGTGTTTATGTATAAGTTACGAGTGTCAGACCTTTTTCTCTTAATCAACCACCTCACTCCACCCCGAAACTATTTACTGGCTGTATCTAAAACCCATCTCTGTATTTTTACCGACAAGATGTATTTATCTGGATATAATAAGAAATGCAGGCGACACGTTATCACGTGTGAACCTACAGTTATGTTATCACGTTGTGTATAATTATATATTGAGCAACAAAAGAAAGGCGGAATTTTTGTTTAGGTTTTGTTCACTTCGAATCCCAGCACGTTTTATCTTTATTATAATATTGTGTGTGTGTACATTTTAGTCCCGTTTTGACAGTCTGTTTCTCGAAGTAATTTTATTACGACCCACCCCACCTCTCAATATATGGAAAAAAATATTCGCCTTCCGTTTGCATTTTTTGAGTGCGTCGTTAAATAACACATTTCCTTATTTCTTTATTTCCTTGGAACCATTCACAGTTAGAACAATTGTCATGAGAGTTCAAACCATATAATCCTTTTAACAAGCATGCGCTGGCATAAATCTACACTGCGGGGAGGGACGCCGCCTAGCGGTGAGACGCTTGCATGATGCGCGGTAGGCCTGGCTAATTATAATCAACCGCTTGTCGCTAACGTCCGCTAGACTGATGTTTACCGTACACAATCAACCGAATTACCACTTCGGGAACCAATCAAATAGATCGCGATCGTTTGCAAAACATTTGCTGGCTGAACTTGGGGCCAGGGGTAAGAACAGCCAGACCGAGCAGTAAAAAAAAACGTCCGCTAGACTGGTTTATGCGCTTAATGGTAAATCAAATGGCCACGTCGGGAACCAATCAAATCGATCACGAACGTTAACGAAACGTTTGCTGGCTGAACTTATGCTATGGCGTGTCTATCTTTCACAGTTGTCTGTCGCTAAGTGACCGGCCTCGGTGGCGTCGTGGTTAGGCCATCGGTCAACAGGCTGATAGGTACTGGGTTCAGATCCCAGTCGAGCATGGGATTTTTAATCCAGATACCGGCTCCAAAACCTGGGTGAGTGCTCTGCAAGGCTCAATGGGTAGGTGTAAACCACTTGCACCGACCAGTGATCCATAACTGGTTCAACAACCGGGGCAGTTGCTCGTGGCGCAAAACTCTGGACTGGTGGAAAGCACTCGAGGTGCGCTAACGGTTCACTGGTTAGGGGGCGCAATACTTGCCTTGCCCCGGACGATGACAACCCCCGCTACGCTACTGTGAACCGTTCCAAATTAGGCGCCAAAATTACCTCACAAAAATTACACAATCTTCATATTGTTTTACTTAAAACGAGACGTTCAAAATTCAATAGCACCACAAACACCTCCGCGGTCCCTTCTCCCACTCGCCTCAAACCCTTTTCCTGTCCTGGATCGAGGAGCCAGCCTGGGTGGAAACCTGCGCCCATAACAAGCGTGCGCTACAACAGCTTGCTCTGAGTGTGCACGTTAAACCCTATGACCTGACCTGACCTCACGCCTGGTTTGTACTCTAAATATAACCGGCATCGGTGGTGTAGTGGTTAAGTCATCGGTCTTAAGGTATGTAGGTACTGGGTTCGCATCCCGGTACTGGCTTCCACCCATAGCGAGTTTAACGATTCAAAGGGTAGGTGAGTTAAGAGATTAAAGGGTAAATGTAATACTCAAACTTTTTTCTCACTAGCTAGAATCCCTGCGTTATTCAATGAAGTTGGTATAGTGGTTATTTCACCTGCCTGAAGGCTGATAGGTAATGGGTTCGCATCCCGATACCGACTCCCACCCATAGCGAGTTTAACGACTCAAAGCATAGGTGTAAGACTACTACAGCGACTTCTCTCTAACTTCTAACCCACTGTACTGGATAGACAAACCAAATAGGTAAGGTGTGTGGCTTTATGTAATATACCGAGGAAAAATGAAAAACACAAACCTTCATATGTGAATAATTAGGTCCATGATGGATTGTAAAAGCAAAAAACATCAAAAGATAAAATAATGAATATGGAAATATTTGACTTAATGACATGCTAAGCTCATACTGCAACAAAGTAGACGACAAACAGATGGACGTGGACTTCTATGTCCCAAAATGGGGCGGGACGTATCCCTGTGTTAAAGCGCTCGCTTGATTCAACAAAGTAGAGGACAAACAGATGGACGTGGGCCTCTATGTCCAAAAATGGGGCGGGACGTATCCCTGTGTTAAAGCGCTCGCTTGATTCGCGGTCGGTCTGGGATTGGTCCCCGTCGGTCGGCACATTGGGTTATTTCTCGTGACAGACAGTGCTCCACTACTGGTATATCAAAGGACTTGGTATGTTTTATCTGTCTGTGGGATGGTATGTATACAAAAATCCCTTGCTACTAATGCAAAAAATAAAATAAAATAATAAAAAATATCAAAAAAATAAATGTGCTCTATTTGTTTCGTTAAACAAAAAAGAAACTGTGTCCAAATAAGACAGACGTTGCTGACGGTGTAAAGGCGACAAAATATGAACATCATGCATGCAGTTGTTTTTATTTGTTTGGGTAGAAACCCGCGCTCTGTGAAATTCATTCCTAGTTAAAGTTGGCGTCATGGGCAGCATGCAGACAGTTGTTTTTATTGGTTTGGGTAGAAACCCGCGCTCTGTGAAGTTCATTCCTAGTTAAAGTTGGCGTCATGGGCAGCATGCAGACAGTTGTTTTTATTGGTTTGGGTAGAAACCCGCGCTCTGTGAAGTTCATTCCTAGTTGAAGTTGGCGTCATGGGCAGCATGCAGACAATTGTTTTTATTGGTTTGGGTAGAAACCCGCGCTCTATGAAGTTCATTCCTAGTTAAAGTTGGCGTCATGTAACTATTACTTATAGGGCGAGGGGCGGGACGTAGCCCAGTGTGAAAGCCTTCACTTGATGCGCGGTCGCTCCAGGGTCGATCCCCGTCGGTGGACCCATTGGGCTATTTCTCGTTCCAGCCAGTGCTCCACAACTGGTGAAACAAAGGCCGCGGTATATACTATCCTGTCTGTTGGACGGTCCATATAAAAGATCCCAGCGGGTTTTCTCTGACAATATATATGTGGTCCTTAACCATATGTCTGACGCCAAATAACCGTAAATAAAATGTGTTGAGTACGTCGTTAAATAAAACATTTCTTTCTTTCTTTTTTTTACTTACAAAGCCCGTAACTACATTCATTTACAATGCGTAAAACACCATCGTAAATTCGCCCCATAGTCTTTCCCATCTTCCAGTTAACGTTTTATTTGGTTAAGCAGTTTCAGTTTGGTTTGAATTAAGAAGATAAGTAAAAATGGTTGGAAATAACAAAAATATACCATTTCAGAGTGCAATTAAAAAAAAACCCAAATCAGTCCATAAATAAATAAAACTATACTACATATCACAGTAACAATACGATGACATTTTGTTTGTATGATCTTGTGTAATCTGGCAACATAAGATAACTCTATTTGATTAATTTCACAACAGTGGAAGTAACAAGAAAATAATAAGAGTTATCTCATATAGCAAGGCACGGCCTCGATGGCGTCGTGGTTAAGTGATCGGATGTAAGGCTGGTAGGTACAGGGTTCGCAGCCCGGTACCGGCTCTTACCCAGAGCGAGTTTTAACGACTTAGTAGGTAGGTGTAAGACCATTAAACCCTCTTCTTTTTCACTAACCATAACTGACAACTAACCCACTGTCCTGGACAGACTGCTCAGATAGCTGAGGTGTGTGCCCAGGACAGCGTGTTTGGACCTTAATTGGATATAAGCATGAACATTAGTTGAAATGAAATGCACACACAGAAGGTGTATTTTTGTTATTTCCAAAACATCTTTACTTTTCTTGTTACGTTAAACTAAACTGAATTGTTTTACAAAAACCAACAGAGAAGATTAACAACAACAAAAAAATCCCCACCCAAAAACCCAAAACAAACAAACAAAACAATATCACTCCCCCCCCCCACCGCCAACAACAACAACAACAACAACCCACCCACCCCATTAAATGAAGACGGAGGACTGTACATGAGGCAAGATCATTTGACAATTTTCAGCATGTGACGTCACACGTGGTCTACCTGGCCGAGGATGACCGGATGCTGCACCAGTTTACTGCCTTCGTGTCCCAAGATCGAAAATTGTCCCTAAACTGCATTCCATTACCCGGGCAACAGCCACTAAGGCCAAGGTGCACGTTCAGAACAAGCTGTTGTAGTGCACAACAGACATGGGCGCATGTGTTGATTTAAGCCAACTATTCCGTCCCGGGGGTAGTCATCTTTCGCACTGGCAAGTGCAAAGGGGGATAGGTCGGGAAGGACCTTCGTCGCAACCACCACCACGACATACTGGCAGTAGAAGCACTTCATGCCAACGCTACTATATACACCTCCGAAAGTGGACTAATGGCAAATAAACTCTTGTGGGTCTTGGCTGGGCTATAATATGTCGGCTTCTTATGTAGCAGCATCAGATGTTTTGTTTCCCCAACACAGGAAGAAACACGTAACAGACGAAGGTGGGTTTAGTTGATTTAGTAATTCTAACAAATAATGACACTTCAAGGACAATGAAACAAACAATAAATATAATATTTATACAAACATACATATGTCATCAAATTATAATCATTTAAGTAATTACATATACCATTTATATCACATTTTATATCAAATATATAATATCCTATTTTAAATTGTTATACATGACAAACGGATAATTGACAAACATATAATACATAAAGCACATACCAGGTAGGTGACCCATGGGTGTGAAACTGTCCATCATACACAATAGAACACTATTCATATATAAGACACTATTTAAGACAAGATTATTAGAATTGTTTTTATAATACATCACATATTGTTAAACAAGATACACTAAAAGACATGCACCAATAACATGACAACACATTGCTATTGCAGATTTTCTTCAGGCTATCTCAAATATACGTATACTGCCTTACACATTCACAGAATAATTGGACAATACCTCACCACAACGATTTCCAATGTTGTTAAGTAATAACACATTTGTACAAATATGTACATGCATTAAATAAAACACAATATATAATTACTAATCTTTCATAATACTTTCAGTTCCACCAATTAAAAATGAAGACTGACAGGACTAAATAACCTTAGCAAGAGAAATGTTTGAGAATAAACCTGAACTCTAGAGGCAGGTTGTTTTATTCCCTGACATGGGCTTGGCAGAAGATTCTGATAGCAATAGTCCGCATGAAAATCAAGGAACGTGACTTAGTAAGGTAAGATTATCTCAGTTGTACGTAACCAACTAACGTGACATAACATGGCTAACATATTACTAGAAAAATAAAATTAAGACAGCATGACCAGTACATCCAAAACCAGAACAGCGATAAAGATATATCTTCCAAAGGGAAATTTAATAATATCTTAAAAAAATTATCTTAGCTTAGAACAAAAATATCTGGTCCAAGCTAATTAAATACAGAAATGCGAACCTACTAATTGAAGCTGGATGATGGAATGCTATTCCTTTATAAAACAGACTTTGCACACTTTGTAAAATTAACGACATAGGTGACAAATATAATTATCTGATTATGTGTAACCTTTTCACAGATAACTGCAAACTACTTCTAAAACCACATTTCTATGTTAAACCAAGTAATTTTTTTTTTACAATCCCCCTCAAAACCTTCCCCAACGTTCCCTTGGCATTCCACCTCATGTAATCCCCCCCCCCCCCCCCCCCCGTGAATTTTCTGGATCCGCCATTGTTTCAAAAACACATGCAAACTATTGAAATAAATCATGATTAAATTTTAGAAGGCTTAAGTCCCTACACATAATACAAATACTACAAAATACACAGTCTGGGCACCTGTTTAAATGACTGGCAGTACTACATCCAAGATGCTAGCATGTCTGAAGCACAAACATAATTATGCATGCAGTGAAACTATAATGTTTAAGTCGCTCATAGCCACGTATCATTAACAACAAAATTGCATGAAAACATATATTGTTTTGAACGGTGTATGTTTCTCACTTCCATTACCTTGTATAATTAAAGTCTTGATATAGTGTCCTGTATGTTATGTTTCATACACGCCCACCCCAAACTCTATATGTAGCAAACATATAGCATATTTATCACTATACCATAAGCTATATTTATATACTATTGATACAATATTATGTTTACTCATTTTCGAAATTGTACTGTATCTGTACTACAACCAATATTATAATTATACTGAGGTTTTTTTTCTTCTGTAAATCATGTCCTACCACTGAACACATGTCCTCATATGCCGTAGAATACGGCCTGAGCGTAATACATTATTGTCTTGTCTTAATAAAATAGAACATTAGTTACACAACAAGCTGATAGCGAGCAAATTCTGAAAATAAAAAACGTGCATTAATTGTACAAGCTGATAGCAGCATTTATCTGCAAATACGCGTAATTAAATAGACATTGAATATAAAAATTATACCAATCACCACATATTGTATCATCAGACGACAGTCTTAGATTAATATTTTGTTAGCAAAACCTTCGTTATAACAGCTATCTTGTTATTTTGAATCGTTATATTGTATTTACAACATGAAACAAACACGGCAAATTAGATAGTATAGTTTAGTTATGATAAAATGGTCAAATTAAAAGTTATATTTTTAGCCATATTTGTTCGTGTAAAATTTATTTACAGAATGAATAATAAAAAAACATTCCATCATAAGCAGCAATGTGGGATAGAAAACGTACCTCCTCGATGGTGGAAGTCTCGATCCTAGGTCTAATCAAGTCTCGTTCTAGATCAAATTGTCTACAACCTCTTGTGTATTTTTATAGTACATGACGTCAAATGATGGAATCTTATTTTATTTATATTGTAATTTAAAAAGACAAAACTGACAATAATGTGTGTGGTCTAATAGTTGCTATCTGAATCTCCAGCTGCACGAATATCGTGTTTGACGCAACAAAAATATACGAATTATCTGACCACCTCATTTAAAATCTTGTATCTATAGACTGTTCAGATAAACATGTACATGTATATACAATTACAACAGATTCAGAATAACTCGAAGTATAGGGATTTCGACGTGAAATTATCCACTATGTGTACTAACGCAGACCAAGGTTTAATACCAGACAGCTCGACTCTCCTCTAGTCATGTTTATATCTGATGAATATGGCTAGAATGTACTTAGTGTTAAAACCTGTCACTATTGAAATGCTCAAAGACAACATTAAACAACATAACATTAAAATTACAAGTATGCGTATTGACTAGTACAGACACTACAAGAAAAAACAGAAAAACCCTGTCTGAAACAAAGTAAGCCGGTTTTGGATAGGTGAGTCAGTTTCTTCTTGCAGGAATCTTTGCCAATAATTAACCGGTAAGTTAAATGTTCAGACGAAACTCGAAAAGGATCAAGCTACCAGTCCGTTCCGTCAGATTTAGAAACATTCGTGTATTTCAGATGTAGTATCTGTTGACCGTTGAAAAATGACAGTCTGTTGCATAAAGTGCACTTTAGCATTATTCTCACATAACAAAATACGGACAGAGGACACTCGAGCTGCAATCCAGAACAACCTGTGTAGCATCAATATTATATTAATATTCAATTAGAAAAGGGTGTTTTAGGGGAGGTGTTTCAGGAGTTTTTGTTTGCTTGTTTTTTTTGTTTTTTTCCCTCTCAACCGTCTGTTATTCTATCATAATCATTCTGCATTGGGTTGGGTAAATCAAGTTCTTCATATTCATTCGCTTGGTCTTCATCGACATAGCCACTGTCACTGCCAAAGCGCCTAGGCAGGGCTTCCATTCCATCACGTGACGTCGGAGAATTAACATAACTGGCTGAACTGGGACCTCCTGGACTGCTGGGACCGCCATCTTGTCCATCGACGATTTCATATTCTACAGCACTGGGGTGTATATATTGGTCGGACGTGTTTGAAATAGTTTTGGTCATCTCCAGCTGATGCGAGCCCAACTTGTTTCTACGACATTTCATGTGCCTACAATACGTAAATAATAACTTATGATTACCATTGTTATCCACAATATTGAAGATACATTTTCTAGGTAGCACGTGCCATATTTCACGATTCTTCATACATATATTTACAAATATTTATGATAAACAACTACAAATTATTTGATACTGCATTATATATTTCATCAATTAACTCAAGAATATCACAGTTCTAATGTGTTGGCTCTCGGCATAGGTATTGGTTTCCTAAACTTAATTTGGCGAGAAATATAAATTACATCGCATGCACAGTAAAGGGACAGTCCTGTGTTTGCTGCATTGTTAAGATGTTATCAATTAACAGGGACATTTTAATAATTGTAAATGCTTACGAAATATATTTTTGTGCATAAAATATTAGTGGCTGTATATTAAACGTGTTTCTCATCATTCTAATATTTGTACTAGGTTAAATTTCATTTTATTTCCTAAAATATGTTTTTTTCGTACGTAGGCAATTATGTATCCAGTTCGGGCTTCTTACAAACATTAAGACGACCAGAAACACATTGAATATAAAGACATTGATATTCTAAACAAGAAAACATTAACGTTAAAATGTTTTATTAGTCGGAAACATCTTACAATGCTTGAAACTCAAGAGTGTCTCTTTAAAATAGATGCATGATATTTGTCAATATGGAGATGCAATTGAAATTCAAACGGACTTCATGTATCAACCTGTCTGTTATCTTTATTGGATTTTACAACAGTACACTATATATTTATAAATAGTAGAAGGTGCAATTATTTGGATGTTATGTTTTGTGAACATGTAATTTTTTTATTCCACAACAATAAATTAATAATAATTTCTGGTCATTGTGCACCTTCATACCTATTTGAACCAATAGTACTTAAATATAATATACACTAAATGGTGAAATCTCAAAACAAGAGAAAAGACAATTTGTCGCAAAAACATTAAACAACATGAAAATAAATGTATGATCTACTTGTCAGATCAAAAGGCTCGTGACTACGACCAAGAGTACAGAAGGAACACTCGCCACAACGGCAAAGGTAATGCTTGTAGACTCCCTGTTGCCAGCGTGGGCTGTTAAAATAATACATATCCAGGTTAACCAATATTACACCCCACTTTCGGTCGCGTTGTCATGGTTTCTTTTGTTAAAAGTGTAGGTGCATTCACCGATTACCTACACTTTTCCTCCAAAAGTGCATCTACACTTTTCATTTAACTACACCTATATTTCAAATAAAGGAAAACACAAACAAAAATTCGTAATAATGCAATGAACCTTTATTGTTATAACTTACACTGGAATCCGGAAGGTGTGTCCTTTGTTTCTCTTATATTTGATGAGCACGTGTTCACATTTGGAGAAGCGCACGACTGCGCGACCGTTACTAACACTTTCCGTCACGTTCACACTTGCGATGTTCGGTTGCAACGCATTGTTTTATAAATTATTCAACACTTGGCTGAAGTCTTTAGGTATCCATATTGAGGACTGTAGACGAATTTCCCCCTTGTGGTACACGTCAAGCTGTCATAACCTGTATTATACAACACCACGTGTTCTTACACGTGCTTGATGGAATCAGTAGAGTAACTCTCTCCAAAAACATTTCTCCTCCTGCAGTTAGAATTTGAAATCTTCTTCATTGTCCAAATGAAAACGCACAGAAAATGACAAAAAAAATCTCCATTCTGGCCTTCAAAGTCTTTTTTCGTGCTGGCTGATTTTTACACCCACGACCGTCTTTCACAATTTGCCACTACAAAATAAGACAAAAATGGTTTTGCTTGGTGACACTTACCAATAGAACAAGCCATCTACAAAAATTAGTTTGCCGGCTGACATCATTTGCATATACCAAAGTTCAAGTTAATTTTTCGTAATATTTCAACCAATAGAAAGAGCCATTTAATTACACATGCGCACTTATTCACAATAGTTCCTTTGAGATATTTAGAACACGATACGTCTGTTAAAAATCATGCAATCTGCGGGGCTGTAGTTAGTGTGGTAGGGGTATCAATTACCCCGTATCTAGTAAATTCCCCAAACTTAAAAAAATTATAATTAAGTATTATGTCTAGTTCTACATATCATAAAAGGTTTGTTTTTGGCGATCTAAATATAAAACTTTTCTGGGAAATAGCACTTTAGTACTTAATTATTCATACTATTCCCCTCCCGAGAAATATAAATCCCCGAGTTTTGATATATTCCCATACCAGTACAGTCCTAACACACACACACTGATAAAACTGCCTCAAACTGCATTTGCACGTGCAACATGAACAACTGAAATGGACAGTTTCACTGCTCCAGAACAAAATGTGAGGCTCACGACGTCTGGTCCACGTTATTTTCATGTCATTATTTACTACTTTCTAGTTATTGATTTTATTAGCCATAGAATTAATATAATGATTCACTCGACCTTAAGTGGGGTATTAGTCAGTTATACCCAAAACATTTGGTCGTGAGTTCCTCCTCGGCTTCACCCCGGAGGCCACACGACCAAAACTGTGGGGATATTCACCGATACACCTCGTAACGTGTGTGTATAACTATAACTTACCCTGCATTGTTATTTGATAAGGGTTTTGTCATTCATATTTTATTATTAAATGATTGTGACCGTTAAAGGAAAGTGATACGCTGTTATTGCATTCTTACAATCACACGATAAGGTCGATAACCTAAGTAATTAAATAGTTATTCTCTATTTATTTATCTATGATTTTACATTGAGTAAGCTTGCAATTTTAAAGTATGCTTGAAATGCAGCATTCTTGAGTAGTACGGAATGGAATTTGGTATTCCAGACAAAACTCAGTTAAGAGTAGTGAAAGCGATGTTCTGATACATTGCCTTGAACCAAGACCACATTTGTCTTCAATGTATCACGTGTCAAACCAATAACTAACTCTCATTTATATAATCCATACGATAAAGTATTTCAATTAATATTTGTTTCCCTTTAATGCATAACAACAGTTGTTTTCTTTTCTCTATGCAATATTTTGTATTTCGACTACAACATTCAAACATACAGTCTGATAATGTTTACGTTATATTTAAAGCTATCAGATTTAAGTATAATAACGATTTATCAGCTTTGGTTGCGGCATTTTAGTAGATCATACAAAATATATGCACATTTTGTTCGAAAGCATCTTATCAACTATTTTTTATGTGACCAATACTGTGTTTCAAAGCAAAAGCAGAAACGTTATTGCCGAAAAGTGTGATTCGTTTACAGCCCCAAACCCACTGGCACCGCACATGATTGTTTTACTTCGTCATTACACTAACCTTCAACACATGTAAGTCCTGTCCACCCTGGCAAACACCCTCCATTGCAGTATCCCAATTCATGATGACAGAGTTGTTCTCCCTTGCAATGTCGGTGTGCACACACAGATTCACAGTTCACACCGAACTGATTGGAATCACAATCTGAAATTACAAAACGGTAAGACAGTTATAAAATGGAATACATCATTATTTTCAAACCAGTCACAGTGTCATAAACACGCACACAAACAAACAAACAAGAACACCCAAAATACAAACAATTACTACCTCTGAAGACCGTTATTTCTCTCATTAGATTTTGTTTCGTTAGAGCAGGGGTTTCCTTTCTTAATGTATCATAATTATCATTATATGGTATGAAATCTACTTTTCATGTAAGACTTAAAAATAACAGATTAATTTTTTCAAAATTTCAAAATATCAACAGTTAAAGTTTGTTTTGTTTAACGACACCACTAGATCACATTGATTTATTAATCATCGGCTAATAGATGTCATTTGTTTTGTTATTTTGACATATAGTGTTAGAGAGGGAACCCGTTAAAAAAAAAATCAGTAGTAATAAGGGATATTTTGTATGCACCATCCCATATACACGACAGCAGATACCACGGCCTTTTTATTGTTTTATTCTTTACTTTTATTGTCTCCAGAACAATATGACCATGCCAAGGTTGGGGTGCCTTGGGATCATGACCTTACAATGTCAAAATATCATCACATATACATTATATGGAAATAGTAATAATAATATCTTGATATATATTAACATTATACAATAGTGTTGAATATCTATAATATGGGAAGTTAAATGCTCTGAGTTCAACTTGAAAATTAGGAAAAGAAGAAGGAAAGAAAGAAAAAAAGGAGTACGGATTAAAAGGAAAAGGAAAGAGGAATGGAAGAATCTAGCTAAAAGGAATACAATACTGTATCTGTATTTCAAAACAAGCTGTGTTTGTATATTTAAAAAATCACTCATTGATATTTATTATAAATACTTTAATTAAAAAGGTCAAACCAGGGGGTCCATTGTTCAATAAATAATTCATTGTTACAATTTTTTAAAATAATATATTTTTTTGTCTATATCAAATTTTGTTTATAATATTTCTTTAACGCTGTTAAAATGTAAAAACAATTATGTACTTTCATACTATAAATATATTAGTTGACGTTAATTGTTAACCAATTTACAAAATAACTGTTTGCGTTATTAATACCTAATTAGAAATTAATTTCCATTCCTGTTTTAGATAGTATCCATGCTTTTACATTTTGCCATATAGTATGAACCTTTACACATTTGAAAAATAGATGTTGCAAGGTTTCTGGATAATTATTACAAAAGTTGCAAATATTAGAATCTATATAATATAAGTCGTATCTTTTGCGTTATGAAAAGGTATAACAATACATTTCCCATTTCTGTAGATCGCATACAAAACCTTCATTGGCATACTTTATTTGTGCTTTTGGAGTTACTGTTTGGGTGTTTAGTATATTGTACATATATTTGCAGCCACGTTTATCTTTTAACAAAATGTTTAGCTTAAAACGGAAAATTGGATGTTTTAACATAATAAAGGTGTTGTCGGTAAGGTCGTGTGAGTTATATATAAAATATTTAACAGCATTTATTAATGAAGCATATTCTAAAACGTTTGTAGTTATTTGATATTTTTGTATAAATACTTCATACACCATAAAATCTCCTAATTCATTTAGTAGATCACTTATAACAATAATACCATTTTCGATGTATTTATGATGGGAAAACAGTCTATACATAGTTTGCTGTTGTACCAGATGTTAATACCTAAAAGGTCATCTATTCTTTGCGGATTCTGTCTTTGTTGTATTTGTAGCCAACTGTGTAAGGTATCTCTCCAGAATGAATGAATGAATGAATGAATGTTTAACGACACCCCAGCACGAAAAATACATCGGCTATTGGGTGTCAAACTATGGTAATGCAAATAAATAAAGTGATGATCAACATCAATATAAAAATTCAAGACAAACAAAAACAGTGTAAAGAACTGTGCAAAAACACAAATATCACAGAATTTGACGGATACTGAATTTTACTCAAAACTTCAATTTTGTGCTGTATTGGCCATTCTCAAAGACAATGTTACACCCCTGCACCACGGTGAGGTTACAGCACACGCAGGGGTATCTCTCCAGAATACATTGAATATTTCCTTTTGTTTTTTCCACTATGATATGGTCGACGTATGTAATCAATAGATAGGCGCGTAATAGATTTGAACATATTAAACCACTTTGGCTTACTATTAAACATTCGTCTAATCCAGGTACTTTTTAAAGCTGTTATAAAATTATGTATATTTATCATTTTAATACCTCCATTTGTTTAACTTTGGGTTATTAAACTACGCTTCAGTTTCTCAGAACCACCGTTCCAGTAAATAAATAATGTTTTTAGTTGTTTTAGCAATGTTTCTCCTGGGTTAGGTAATGCTTATAAATAAATGGGTGATTTAGGGCATTATTAAACATTTTATAACTGTTCTTCCTAATACGGTTAGCCTTCTAGTAGACCATATTCTTATTAACTATTGTATTTCCATGATCTTTGAATCGTAGTTTAGTTCAATAATTTTATATAAATTCACTGAAAATGTAATTCCATGTAAAGTAAATTGTTCTGCACCCCATTCTAGTTTCCATTTGGAATGATGAAAGACCTCCTTTGAATATTTTTTATTTCCTATCCATATAGCCTTTGATTTGGCATAATTTATTTTTATCCCAGATACTTGTTCATAATAATCTAAAATTGTCAATGTACTGTGTAGGGTCTC
Organism: Gigantopelta aegis; assembly: GCF_016097555.1. Taxonomy (NCBI): domain Eukaryota; kingdom Metazoa; phylum Mollusca; class Gastropoda; order Neomphalida; family Peltospiridae; genus Gigantopelta; species Gigantopelta aegis. Next base: position 13,176,188 of record NC_054711.1, on the reverse strand, counting down.
TGGACTACCATCAAGAATAAAACATGTATCGTCTGCATACCACGATACCACGGCCTTCGATATACCAGTCGTGGTGTCCTGGCTGTAACGAGAAATAGTCCAATAGACCCATCGACAGGGATCAATCCTAAACTGACCGTGCATCAGGCGAGCAATTTATCACTGGAATACTTCCCGCCCAACTATCAAAAGAGTTTTAATCCAAGGCGATATAAAAAAAATAATAGCAAACGTATTTGAACCGGAAAGATTATATACGATTACATAATTGAATATCTACCAGTCTGTGCAAGAACGCAAACATATATTCAAATGTGTATGAACTATCAATCATTCATTGAACAGCAATACCTGTGGTTGATGCACTCAGAAGTGAACGTTTGGCAAACTAATGTCGTAAAAAGAAAATGTTTAAATATAAACATCTGCATATTCTGCAATGATGTAGCAGTGGTTCATGCTGTCAGACCTATATTTATTCAATCAACTCTGCCCTATGCTAGGATCGATATAGTAAAATATTCTGAGAGTGGCTGTCTATTTTTTAAGCAGTGCGGGAAGAATTACATTATATTGTCCAGTAAAGGATCTACTCGGGAGTGGCTGGCCTCTTAAAGACGAAACATTTAATAGAGATTCATGGAATCCACCACTATTTTAACAAAAGCCCATTCGACTCTGCACTGTGCACAGCTAGGGTATTGTATGTGCATAACAGATTTGTTGTTACGATTATGTTGATGTTTTTTATTTTTATTTTTATTTTTTTATTTACTATAAACCTATATTACCCCCAGATCACTGGAAATGTTTAGGTTCTTGAATCATAATCTTACAATATACAACCATATTACAATGATAACATGATTATGTGTACAGTAAGATGAAGGTATAAACAATGTGTGATATATACTAAACAAAAAAAGAAACTTCCGAATTGTAGATATAGTATTTGTTGTGTTAAAGAATTCATTGTGTAATGAAATTATATAGGTAGTATTAGCCATGAATTTTATCGATTATTTTTGCACTGTTGATCGTCGACAACGTGAAATTCAATTTGCACGTGCATGCATGGTTCGGCATGTCCCGTGTAGTATTCGATCAATTTGTTTTACTTGTCTTACTGACATTGTTGTCAAGTGAACGAAAACGCTTCAAAATTTGTTTAAAAAATTAAAGTTTTTTTTACATTGTAGCATTTTTAGTATGCCAAGAATACCCAATAATTTACGCGAACGGGCGATTGGCATGCCTGATGCTGGCATGTCGACAAAAGACGTTGCAAGGCATGTTGGGAGTTCTAGTCGAGCGATACGAAATCTTCGCGTAAGATTTCGAACGACAGAAAGCACCAACAACTTGCCACGTCGTGGACGTCCGCGTGTTACAACGCGTGGTCAAGACCGCTATATCATGAACACGCATTTGCGCAATCGATTCCAAACTGCCACTGCTACTGCTGCTAACAAACCTGGGCTTCATAATAACCAAATCAGTGGGCAAACTGTTCGTAATCGTCTGCGGGAGAACGGTTTACATGCACGATGTCCTTACGTCGGATGCGTTTTAACGCAACGTCATCGTCTAAATCGTCTTAATTGGGCACGTGTACACACTCGTTGGATACGGCGACGCTGGAATACCGTTCTTTTTTCGGATGAATCCAGATTTTCCTTACAACGTGGTGATGGCAGGGTGCGCGTTTACCGTAGGAGAAATGAACGCTATGCTGACTGTTGTGTTCTTGAACGAGATCGCTTCGGGGGTGGGGGTTGTGTCATGGTCTGGGCAGCCATTACCCATGGTTATCGTACACCACTAGTCGTCATTGGTGGCAATTTAAATGCTCAACGTTACCGCGATGACATTCTCGCTCATCACGTCATTCCTCTGTTCCATAGCAACGCCAACATCTCGATTTTTCTGCATGATAATGCCAACTCTCATACAGCTAGAGACACTGTACATTTTCTTAGGACAAATAACATTGATTTCATTCATGAATGGCCCGCTAAAAGTCCTGATCTCAACCCCATCGAGCATGTCTGGGATAGTCTGGACAAACGATTGAGGCGTCGTCCCAACCCACCCGCTCACGTCAACGAACTTCGCCAAGCGCTCATTCAGGAATTGAACAATATTCCACAGGCAGAAATCAACACGTTAGTCAATTCTACGCGCCTTCGATGCACTGCAGTGGTCAATTCAAGAGGTGGTCATACTCGTTATTAAGTGGGTTTTGTTTGTTTTAAATACCTACCACACTTGGTGAAAATTTCTCCCAGTTTCTGTTAACCTATGGCCATGATTTTTGCACCTACCGGCCTCGGTGGCGTCGTGGCAGGCCATCGGTCTACAGGCTGGTAGGTACTGGGTTCGGATCCCAGTCGAGGCATGGGATTTTTAATCCAGATACCGACTCCAAACCCTGAGTGAGTGCTCCGCAAGGCTCAATGGGTAGGTGTAAACCACTTGCACCGACCAGTGATCCATAACTGGTTCAACAAAGGCCATGTTTTGTGCTATCCTGCCTGTGGGAAGCGCAAATAAAAGATCTCTTGCAGCCTGTCGTAAAAAGAGTAGCCTATGTGGCGACAGCGGGTTTCCTCTAAAAACAGTGTCAGAATGACCATATGCTTGACGTCCAATAGCCGATGATAAGATAAAAAATCAATGTGCTCTAGCGGCGTCGTTAAATAAAACAAACTTAACTTTGATTTTTGCACCAAACGATGCATCATGGAATACTCATTAAACGCATATATCACAATTATTCCCTCGGTTTGTTTTCATCAAGTTATGTTCAAGCAAAGTTATCGGAAGTTTCTTATTTTGTTCAGTAATATATGGAAGTTGTATTCATTACATCTGAGGGCCAAGACGGATAAGTGAACCGATCTTGCATTGGAGAAACAAAAGGAACGAGGGAAAGGGGAAAAAGGGCATACAGGACATGTTTGTCTATCAATACCCAAATGCTTCTTGTATTACTGTTTTAATTAGGTGTCTAATGTAGTAAGACAACACAGGGTTTTTTTTAAGAAGAAGAAATTAATTATGAAGGGGGTTGCGTCAAAAATGGGGAGGAAAGAATAAGAAGGCGAAAGAATAGTTTATATGCAAATGATGGATGGTGTAAGATACGTATACTAGTACTTGTGTTATTTGTAAATACAATGGGTTTGAAAACCAAAAATAAAAATAAAAAGATAACGCTTTTAAATGACTGAAGTTATAAATTGGTCCATTTACTTGTGAAATGGTCTTCTTTTCCTGACAATATGAATTTTTCTTTTGTTTTTGTGATACTTTATTATATTTACAAGTTGAAAAATATTTTCATAATGATGTTTATATCTACATCTATAAATATACCGTTTCACTATTAAAAATAGATGATTTAATAAAATACTTGAGTATGGACCTTCAGGTAGTATAACACATATCTAAATTCAAGGTAGTAACACATTTTTAAAGTTTACGTACAACTGTCTTGTGTGATAACAACTGAATAAATAAATGTTCAAATGAAGCGGAATCGTTATAAAAGTGCATAGCTTATCCGATAGTATGCCACATTTATTCAGGTAAGTATTCGTGGTTAATATACGGGTGTATAAGTTTGAACTGAACAAATTGCGTCTTAGTGATTTTTCGTATAAGTTCAAAGCATTGTGATAACATGGTTTCATGATTGTTGTGTTGAGTTTTTGGGACCATTTCTGACAAATGTTTTCTAAAGAATATTGAATGTGTGTAATATAGATATTGTATAAAAAAAAAAATTATCATTAGTATTTTGTATTTTTGTTATTTATCAAGATCCAGTATTTGTGGTAGTTAATTTACAGTATGTAATGTTTATGTTATTTTTTGTTGTATCGTATACCAGTATATTATCATTTTGATTGAAAGCTTTGAATGCGTGTTTATGTCCATTGTATGGTATGCAAGTGTCTGTTTCGGTGTGGCTAGGTTGTCCTTACGTCTTCGGTCGGTGTGTCTACGACGTGATGTATGTGAATGCACGTGCAGTTAATGAGGCTGTGTTAATAACATAGTTTGTGTCTGCAAGAATCTGGGCAGTCAATCATAGTTTCCAGCATGTATGGGTGTCGTTACATTTAGGAAAGTCATTGTTTTCTATGACGATTCTTGGATTGGCGTGATTTTTTTACATGCATTTTATTTTAATGTATATTGGTGTATTTTATATGTTGGTAATATTAATCAATTAACAAATGTGCCTTATATATCAATAAACACCATGCGTTTGTAAAGTGTTAAATTATGTTACGTAGTGTAAATAGGGGTGGAGTATGGCTCTAAATGGTAATACGTATTGCCAAGTGTGTATACAGATGCACTACATGCATTTTTATGTAACCGGAGTAAGTAAGACGGACTTCTTATGCCAGTAAAGTAAGGTTACTCTGTATATTGAAGATATGTCATGTATTTTCTTACAGTGTCCCGGAGCGGATCTTTTGGACCTAATGACAAGTCTGACCAATCTGGTTAATACCGTGATCTGTGTATGCAGTCTAGTTAGGTTAGTCGACATGGACAACCTAGTGTGATGTTCGTCAGTGACTGGAGATGGCGGCGTCCGTAGTAAACTGCAGTGTGTAGTGGTATGGTTAGTCGACATGGACAACCCAGTGTGATGTTCGTCAGTGGCTGGAGATTGCGACGTCCGTAATGAACCCCAGTATATAGTGGTATGACTGTCGTGTTCTGTGACAGTTGAATGTAACTCTAGTGTAACTTATGTCAAAGACTAAACTACACAGACACGCACACACACACACACACACACACACACACACACACACACAGACACGCACACACACCTACACACACATATATATATATATATATATATATATATATATATATATATATATATATATATATATATATATATATGTATATATTAATATATATTATACAGAACTATAGTGCTCAGAGCTGAACATTCGCTGAATGGATTGTGGATTAACATTAAGTGATCATTAAAGTATTTAGAATATATATATATATATATACTCTTCAAAAGAAGAAACGCAAAACCACATTGTCGTAACATTTGGAGAATTGATTTAATTATTGAATGGTGAGTCCGATAATTACCAAATGTTGCAGGATTGTTCACAATTCACTCTAGTCCATTGTGAGTAAGTGATAGGACACACCACCAAGGTCAAGGCCATCTGGAGTCAATACCGGGTGTGGCCTCCGCGTGTGTTGACAACTGCCTGGCACCGCCTGCCCATTGAAGCAACCAGAGTACGGATGACGTCCCGGGGGATGGTGGCCCACTCGGCCTGCAAGGCTGCTGCCAGCTCGGGCAGGGTCTGGGGCTGTGGTTGTCGCTGTCGGAGGCGTCGGTCCAACTCGTCCCATAGATGCTCAATTGGGTTCAAATCCGGTGATGTCGATGGCCAAGGAAGGACATTAATGTTGTTGTTCTGTAGGAAAGCCGTTGTGAGACGTGCTGTGTGAGGCCTGGCATTGTCATGTTGGAACACTGCGTTGGCGTTGGCCATAACTGGAACGATGTGTGGCCGGAGGATCTGGTCAATGTAGCCCTGTGCATTCAGGTTGCCCTGCACGTGGACCAGGTCAGTTCTGCCAGTGTGTGAGATGGCTGCCCACACCATGACACTACCCCCGCCGAATCTGTCCACTTCCTGCACGCAGTTTGCCGCATAACGTTCACCACGTAATACGTATTGCCAAGTGTGTATACAGACGCCTATACACGCGACATCTTCCATCATGACGTCGGAGCAGAAATCGGGACTCGTCACTGAACCACACCGGTCTCCCTCGCAGTTGAGGCCATTGTCGATGAATCTGGCACCACGGCAGTCGGAGTCGACGGTGTTGTGGTGTTAAGATGACACCTCGAACTGGACGTCTGGCACGAATTCCTACCTCACGTAGGCGGTTCCGTACGGTTGGTCGGATATCCTGCGCAAACCTAGGTATTGTTCGGCTGTGGAGGTGGCAGTAGTCAATCGTTCCCGAAGGTGGCGTACCCGGATGTAGCGGTCCTGCCCGGGGGTAGTGACCCGTGGTCGACCGGATCTAGGGAGGTCACGTGTTGATCCATGTTGCTGGTAACGGTCCCACAGTCTGGAGATGGTGCTTGGGGACACATGGAATGCCCTGGCAACGGCCGTTCTGGATTCGCCTGCGTCTAGTCGGCCGATGGCATTGTTTCTCTGCGGTTCACTGAGACGTGGCATGTCCTGGATTGTCAACTGTCGGCCAGATACAGAGGCCAGGCAAGCGAACACCCTGCACTTTTATACTGTCGGTGTTCATGTTGCACGTGCAGACAACGCACGTGCAGTGGTGACATGGTTTGCACGTGGCTGCGTTTTTGCGAATATTCACATTTTGGAACTTTATTGTACAGTAGCTGCGTTTTATCGAATGTAACCGTGGGAATGTGTTTGGGACATGCAATGACCTTATATTCACAAAGCATGAACCGGTAGGAAACATAAAATCGGAGTTAAACCCATTTGTACCCTTTTGCGTTTCTTTTTTTGAAGAGTATATATATATATATGTGTGTGTGTGTGTGTGTGTGTGTGTGTGTGTGTGTGTGTGTGTTTATTTTGGGGTGGGTTTAGTTTTCACTGGTGGTTCTGTGTATGAGTAGTGCGGTGGTGTGTTGTATAAGGACTGAGCGTGAATGTTGTGTGGTGTTTTCCGTATATATTTGTTGGATATCGTTTGTATATAGTTGATTGCAATATTATTAAATGTTTTAAAATTGCCTTGCACTCCTGTTGTTACCACAGTTTGGTATTTTTGTTATTAATGGATCACTTTCAGCTATTTCCATATTTAATCAATTACTTTTTATTCTACGAAGCCAATATTTTGGAATATAGTTAATTAGTCTAAAATATAATAAATAATTGCCATTTAGGTTGAACTGTTGTTGTACCGAAGTGAATCGTTTAACTGCACAATTTGCAGTAAGCACATATTTTATTTGTTTTAAGCCTTGATTTGTGCCAAATTAAAAACAGTTCTATCTATTTAGGCAGAACAAAATTGAGAAATGATTCATTTATACATTGCTTTACACTTTCAATTTTATTTTGTCCAATTAATGCATAATTAGTAATTAAATGTTCCCAAAATACATTTGAAATACATTTTGTAGTTTTAAGTAGTTGGATTTTTGTGAAATCTGAAAATAGTTTCACTACCAAAGTCAGCTAATATAGTTTTGGTAAGACTCTGCCACAAATTATGTGATGAGTAATCACTTTATTCATTTTACTTTTAGATATCTGCAGAATGACATGGGATCAATCATTTTAAGTCCACCATTTTATAGTCATTCATAAGCATTGTCCATTTTAATTGTATCATGTTTACCATACCAGATAAATTTATAAAACATTGTATTTAATCTTTGGAATTTTTTTTATCTGGATCAGGTAGGACTAAAAGTGAAAAGTGGCAGAATCTCAGATTTTATTATAGTAATTTTACCGTTAATAGTTAGCGATCTATTTCACAATGTGAATAATATTTTACATGCTCTATTCATTTGCTTTCGAAATTAAGGGAAAGCATTTCATTGAAATCTGTTGAAAAACATATACCGATATTTTGTTATGGCTATTTTGACCAAGGTAGTGGTATTTGGATGAACATTTGTCATTTGATCCTATTATGAAGACAATACACATAGCAACGCATTTGTGTAAATTAACTTTAAGACCAGAACATATTTGAAATTTTAAAATTATTTTAAATAATTCTAATAAAGTTCTTTCTGATACATCTGAAGTAAACTTTGTATCATTGGCATATTGAAATATGCAACATTCAATGTTATTCATGTTTATACCTCTGATACATTTATTACGTTTTATTGCAAGAGAAAGTAGCTCAACACATACAATGAACAAGTAAGGTGGAATCGGGTCTCCTTGTCTAAACCCCCGTTCACACGTAAATAAATTTTAAAAGTACCCAGAGTTTATATTAGCACTAAAGCTATCATTCAAACAAAATTTCACCCATTTTCTGAATGATCGCCCAAAGTTAAATGTTTCTAATGTTTTGTCTATAAAATCCTAATCAATCGTATCAAACGCTTTTTTCAAATTTATTGTTAGTAATAAACCTGGAATTTTATTTGTTTTGCAATATTCTCCAATAAAGTGTCCTTTTAAAAAAATGACTTGTGATTCACTTATAATGTTTTATAAAACTACTGACTTCATTCTACTTGCCATGACACCTGACGCACTCTTGTAATCTACTTTTAAAAGTGTTATTGGTCTTCAGTTTTTAAGTTGACGTCTATCTCTAACTTCCTTTGGGGTATATGTTATAATACTTTGCTTTTGAAAGTCTGAACCTTTCCCAGAATTATATGCATGATTAACAGAACGACAAACGAGAGTGCCGATATTTTTCCAAAAGAATTTATAAAACCGTCTGATCCTGGACTTTTTTCTATTTTTCATATTTTAATACACCCTTGATTCACCTAAAGAGATATAACCTTCAGAACTATTTTTTTTTTTAATTTCTAATCATTTTATTTCAATATCTAAAAATTATCTATAATTTGTTTTGATTGTTTATTGCAACTATTAGAATATAATATTTTTTTAAAGGCTGAAGTTATTTTCAGAATATCTAAATTGTCAATTTGTAGCACATTATCATAGTCAAGTATTTCTGATATGTTTTTGTTAATATAGTTTCTTCTTTTTTTCTAAGTTAAGGAAGTATTCTGTATCTTTTTAGCCTTCTCCATGCAACTTTGCTTTTCTTCTAAAATATTCCCTTTATATTTCCATTTCACTAGATTTCAAGTTCTAATTTTTGATTTTTATGTAGTATTCTGGATTCACCATTAGTAAACGTATGTGATCTTGATTCTAAATGTAATAAAACTATTTCAAGATCTGTTTTTCTTAGTTTAGCTTATCTTGTTTTCTTATTGCTGAGTAATTAATATTTTCGCTTCTTATTCTCATCTTAATAATGTCAAAACGATGTTGATCATTAATGGAAAATATCGTATTTTGTTTGTTTTCTCCAGAAATGTAATACTCATCAATAGTTTTTGAAATAATAGTTCTAACAAGTTTTGTATAATTATCATTATATAGTAAGCTTGTATTAAATTTCCAGTATCCTGGTCCTCGTTTTGTGTCATTGAATGAAATTTGTAATACTATAATAGAATGGTTAGATTGGTAAATTATGTCTATATAGCATTTTTAATTCAAGCTAAAATGTCTTTCTGAAACCAGGAAATAGTCAAACCTACTTTGTTTAGGAGTGAACTGTTTAAGTCGCCATGTGTACTGAAATTTATCTGGGTTATCTATTCTGCAGGGGTCTTTCAAGTCTAGATATTCTTTTACTTATGCAATACACTTATGTGATACAATTGTTTTTTTTTGTTTATAGTTATATGTTTCTAAAGTATAATCTTGAACCACGTTCCAGTCACTTGCGATAATAATCGAACACTGTAAACGTTCTAACTGATATTTAACGTTTTTAAAGCATATAAAAGTGGCATGGACAATTGATTCACACTATATTCAAAATTATTTTTAAAAAGTGTCATAACATTGAATATTACACTAATATTACAGCCAACGTTCTCGTCTTTTTGTGAGTTATGTGTCTCCTGCAGACTGAAGACATTTCACATTCAGCGATTATGTTGCAATGAACAAGTAACAACTGAAAGTTGAAAGTCCGTTTGAAGATATAATGGAGTTGGAAAGTCCGACTATGCAAATACACGTATTATTGAAGAAAGCCTAGACGACAGTAGTGTTGAAAATTGTTTTGAGACACCTTTATGGTGAAAAGTATTCACTTTCGGTGGCTAAAAGAAAAGTACCAGTCTCATTTTTATCATATTAATTGTAATCCATGTTGCAGCATAGCTGAATAACCGTTGTTATCCATATGAAATACGTTTAATCGAAATGACAGTTTGTTATGTAATTACAGATACACTGAAAATATAAAAGTGGCATGGAATTGTGGTAGGTGTGCCGTCCATGGTCTAAATGATTGCTGAAGATATAATGGAGTTTTGCAAATATTATTGCAACGCCAGTAGTGATTGCTTTCACGTAAGTGGCCGTACCAGTCTCAAGGATTGCAGCATACTGAATAACAAAACCATTAGTAATCGAGCATCAAAAGAAGGTAAGGCAAAAGGACGTTTTAGGCAACGCCTTGATGTTTCCGTTGTGACCATTTTCCACCACCTGTGAGAGTCACTCTCAAGACGATTATCTTTAAAGAAACCCAAATTTGCACAGGATAGAGCTCAGCGGAATACATATACATAGCTCTGATGGCATATTCACATGAATCATTTGGGAAAGATGAGCACATCCTGCCCCACTGGTGGCACTCGTTACATGTTGGGGTGCAGTTGTTACAATGTATGGCAAACGCCTTGATGATAAAGAATCTGTTCAAGAGCAGGTTATCATGGATCAGTGGAGATAGACGCCGCTATCAAAAAAAGTGTCTCCTTGACAATGATGTGTTATTGGCTAATATAGACAACCTCACATTCCTTCATCTAATTGCATCGGCGCTAACCCAGTTTGAGAGAGATACATATATTTCAAATATTTGGGAACACTACCTATTGCTCATCCACAATCATCACTGCAGACACAAGAAGACTGGGATGCCCAGAAAATGTTAGACCCGAGGTGCCATTGAAAGAAGATTGATGACAAATAAATTGAGAGCATATGGGTTGCTATCGACTTTAACACACCACCTTTATCTTAATGAAGGGGGAGTGTTGGTATGTTTTGCAACGCTTCTCACAAAGGATGGGTTGTGAAAAGTGCAAGAGCTCTGCATATATCATAAACTACATAGTGGACGTGTTTATGTGGCACATATACTGTATTGGTTCAGTCGTTCTTTAAACACGAGCTGTGTTATTAACATTTAGAATTGTGAACTACCTTTGCATTGATTTCTGTTCAACAGTTTAGTAGCCAATCAGTTGTGACTAATTTACAAACATGACGAAAACATTATGCGATATACAGTTTCTATGTTGTATAGTTTATAATAACTGCGGATTGATTGGTCTCACCTCATTTGAATTTGAACCAATTACATTTATTATTATTCAATATAAAATATTAATAGAAAAACGTTAAAATAAAATCATAAAAATGAAGCTAAAATCAGTTTGATTGACTGATTCGTTGATTTTCATTTCTTTGTTAAGGTTGACCAATCTACAACAAGAAGACAAACGTTGACATGCATATAAATAACATGTAAACATAGAACATATAAAATAATCACTTTTATAGTATGTATTTTACCATAGTTTGACACCCAATAGCCGATGTATTTTTCGTGCTGGGGTGTCGTTAAACATTCATTCATTCATTCATTCATTTATAGTATGCACGCATACATAATATTTTGTATATTAATTAATTGATATTGTTTTACGTCCAGTGCACTGCTGCATGAATGAATGATGATGTTGCTTAAAATATGGAAGTATAATGCAAAAGCATATATAATGTATAAATTGCAATCTATTATGTTGTGGTCTTGGTTAGCTGTTTCTTGAACACAGTTAATCCATCATGTTTAGTATGAACATTATATAACACAACATAATAGCTTAGATTGCAATTTATACATTACAGTAAGGCATGCAATTACAGTAACATGGTAAAGAGTTACAATATATTAGCTACTGTAAACGAACAACAACTTTGTCTCCAGAAACAAATATATGCAGTGAATACGTTTAGAAGCCCCCCCCCCCCACCCCCACACACACACACACACACCATATTTTCTCACAAGCAGTTGTTTGTTTTCAAACGTTTAAATTGGATTTTCTATACGCATTTAAAGCAGCTATGTTAATAGAATTCAATGTACCTGCACAGTCGACTCCCATCCATCCTCCCAGGCACAAACCTTCACAGGAACCATCAGCATTGTCGTACTCACTTTGCAGCGTCTTTGTGAACAATTGAAGCTATAACCAGCGCAATAGGATCCTCTATCACATGCTGGAATATAGTGTCACATATGGTCCTATTTTTGTGCAATATCTTTTTGTAGACCTTAATTCACAATCAAGGCTATACGAACTACAAACACATTCTGAAATATAGGGTCTGACCAGAAGAAGAAAAAAGTAAACATCTAGTGCTGCCTACTCATTTAACAACTATTTCCTGAATAGTTCGAACAGAATCAGTCCACTTCAAACATTATACGAATTGTTAAAAATAGTTATTATCAATCTAATATACTAATTTATGGCATAACGACAATAATATAATTAATCTTCCACTTTGATTGTGTTTTTTTTGTGCTTAGTAAATTTACTATTGTATAGTTATGTTCATTATATGAAACAATTTCTCATTTTTAAATATTAACGTATTCTGACTGTTGAACTATTACCCAAACATTCAAATATTCATGTATATGCATATGCATATCTATCTATCTATCTATCTATCTGACTCTTTCTGTCTATATACCTCTGAAATTCTTTCGTTTGTATAAGTTATGTGACATTTAGTGTCATATAATATTAGTGTCATATAATATCAATATAATAAAGTTTCCAACATGTGTGATTATTTTACAAGCTAGTACCAAAGCGTAGTATTTGTAATAACTTGAATACATGTTCATAGTACAATTCTTTGTAATTCTTCGTTAGATACTAACATGTGTAATATCTATCATACGTACGCATTGCACAATTGTCAAACGAATATCCTCGATCACAGCCAAGGTCACATTTTCCAGTAACGTGATCACAAGATGAACTTCCAAGACAGTGTCGCAGATTGCAATACTTTCCACATTGTAAGCCATACTTATCCTGTGAACATTCTGAAATTGTGACACATACAATTCTGCCAATAAATATGACACGATGTATAAAAATCGCTCTGATAATTAAGACAGCGTAAATTCGTGTAATTTAAATTTGTTCTGCACACTTAACCTGTATTGGGTATTTGACAGTATATATGAGTAAATGCAGCATAGCCATTTTTGCAGATTATCTTACATTGAAGCAGTCACATCATCGCTGGCCAGCATTAATCGTATTATACGTCCTGTACTGTCAAAATCCCAGCTAGAGCTCTGCTATAGCGTTAAAATGTAAATATAAATCTGGACGTCTAAACTTTTAACATTTTCAAAACAGTAACTATGCATAAATATTAACGAGAAAACCGTAATACACAAAGCAGAGTCAAATGTACATTTCGCTAAAAAAAAAAAGGTTAATTCCATGGATCTCTATCTAGTTCTCGTCTATAGGAGGACAGCCACTCCCGATGATATCCTTTAGTAGATATTTCAGCTTGTCACAAAAAGAACTGTCAGTTCCAGACTAGTTTACTAAATCAAAACTAGCATGGAACAGAGCTCATTAGAATAAATAATGTTATGATGACATGCAATATTGAATCACTGTCAGAACAGAGATGATATCATGTGTTCAAGAAAGGTGAGCATGTCCGGCCGCACCAGTGGCATCCACCACAACTGTCACGTCTATGACTTCTTCTAAAACGATGAAAATAATAAATGTTCACAAGATTCAACATATAGAACATTATTAGCCATCATTTTGGTCGTTGATTAATCGAATTCAGTAGATATAGCCTCCAAATGTCTACCATAGAACTTTTGTGAAAGAACTCAAGAGTTCATGGACATCATAACCTTGGGGAAAAAACAATGGATACCTGGACAAGAATCGAGATGCGACATGTCAGATGTAAATCAAGTGTCAGCAAGACCTTATTTCTATCAGCATATAATGTGATTTTGGAAATTCTGATTGCTCTATCATGCTTACTGTTGTTGTTGGTTTTTGTGGTGCATTTTTATGTGTTTTTTTTTTCTTTCAAAAGTTTATTTCCATGAAATGCCACATTTACGTCTGTGTTATATACCCACGTGGCTTGGGTATACTACACACACATATACCTAAATAAATATTATGCATCTTATTTGAAGAAATAACATCGCAAAATAATAATAATGAAAAATAGCTAGGCACTTCTATTACGTAATAGGGATTGGCAACGTCATGGAGAACAGTTATATTAGTAAGGAAATTAAGGAAATGTTTAGCGTAAAAATAAACGAAGTGGAATTGATGAACTTATTATTATTATTATTATTTAAAGTATTAATTTTAAGGAGGTAAAATGCCCCATTTTTCTGTGAAGCGGTTTTCGTTGTACCCTAAAATATATTTTTCTATTGTTCGATAATATTTTATAAAACTAAGAGCTTCCATAAATTTTGGTAGTTTTTCTTTATGTTTACAACTATATATGTATCTTTTCAGTATAACAACTAGATGATTTATTAAAATGCTTTGACTTTGTTTCGAGCCAAATTTGAAATGTTTTTCATATTTGATTAGAGTGAGGGCAGTAGAAAAATATAATTTCTGATTCGTTAGCACAAAAACTGCATTTATTATCCGCCTGTATACCATACATACAGAGATAGGTATTTGTTGTCAAAATACGAATTGAAAGTTTTGAGTTTTAATGTCAGGGGTAATTTGTTTTATACTTTCAAAACATTTTGACAAATGACCTTCAGTAATACTTGTATTAAGTTTTTGTGACCATTTATTTGCAATATGTAATGTAGAAAACACTTTTGATTTTATATATAAATAGTAAATAAATTTACAGGTTTTTTCGATTTTTGCATTCTTTTTCTGAGGTTTCCAAAGTTAACTTATGTCCTTTTATTTTGCGTAACCAATATTTTGGGATATATGGAAGTATTTTAAAGTATAGTAAATAATTACCATTTAGGTTATATTCATTTTTAAATCTTAAGATTCGCTTTATCATACCATTCGGTGTAAATAAATCACATACCGATTTTAGACCCTTTTCATACCATTTCGGAACTGTTTTATTAATTTAGGTGGAATAAAATTTAGTAGTGAGGTTTGTATAAATTGGTTTTCATTTTGAAATTAATTTTCCTGTAGTAATGCATAACTATTGATTACATCTTTCCAGAATAAATGTTCGAAACATTTTGATATCTTAAGTAATTGGGGTTTTTTTTAAATGGAGGTTCGTTGAAAATATTATGCCGTTAATTTTGAAAGGTTCTTTAGACCATTTTAGTGGAATGTGTGGGCATAACTGCTCATTAGAGTTTATTTTTGAACCAAACCATGTTGCCGTACACTTATCTGTGTTTATCTTAAAGCCTGAACAAGAAGCAAAATCATCTAATATTTTGATAACTTCAGTTAAGCTTTTTTCTGATACATCTAAGGTAAAGTTAGTGTCATCTGCATACTGAAAAATACAATATTCCTGATTAGTGATGTTTATTCTCTTAATTTCCGTATTACGCTTTACACCGGCAGACAGCAACTCGACACATATGATGAATAAATACGGTGAAAGTGGGTCGCCTTGCCAACAGCCTCGTTCACATTAAAAACAAATCTGAAAGATAGCCGAGATTTAAAACCGCACTATTGCTATTATACATTTTTTTTAATACATTTTCTAAAGGACTGTCCAAAGTTAAATGCTTCTGATCTTTTGTCTATAAATTCCCATTCAACAGTATCAAATGTCTTTTCAAAATCAGTTGTAAGCAGTAAACCTATAATTTTATTTATGTCACAATAGTTCAATAAATCATATATAACGCTAGTATTTTCACCTATAAATCTCCCTTTTAAAAATCCTGTTTCAGACTCACTTATTATATTTGACAAAACAGTTTTCATTCTAAAGGCTATAACGCTGGAAGCAATTTTACGATCTACATTTAATAATGTTATAGGACGCCAGTTTTTGGATACCGTTTGCCCCGTCCTTCCTTTGGGATACAAGTTATAATGGCTTGTTTCTGAAAATCAGAAAAGTTACCACACTGATAAGCGTAACTGATTGAGCGCCAAACATATATACCAATGTCTTGGCAAAAATACTTATAGAATTCTACTGTAAACCCGTTTGAACCTGGGCTTTTACCATTTTTCATATTTTTCAACACTTTAGTACATTACTCAAAATACATAGGACCGTCACATTTTGTTTTGGTCGATATCTGATAATTTTGTGTCAACATTAGTAAAATTATTTAACTTTTCCTTATAATTTTTATTATAATTACTGGCGTATAATTTCCTATAAAAAGCTGAACAAACTTTCAAAATATCTACATTATCCGTTTGTAATACATTTTCATCATTAAATATTTCCGCCATATTCTTGCTTATATAGTTTCTTTTTTCCATATTTAGAAAATACTGTGTATTTTGTTCACTTTCTTCATATCATTTTGCTTTACACCTGGAAATAATGCCCTTTATTTTTTTGAATACGTAACTTTTCTAATTCTAGTTTTGTGTCCTGTAACAGTTTAACGTTATTATCCGATAACGATCTAGATACTGATTACACTTTTAATATTTCTTTTTCTAGATATTTTCCTGCTTTATTCTTTCTTGTTTTCGTTTAGTTGCATATGATATGCTTAAACTTCTAATTTTCATCTTTAAAATTTCAAACAGAAGTTGGTCATTGATGGAGACGGTCATGTCTTGTCCATCGTCACCTGATGTACGGTATTCTTCTATTCATGTTTACTGTTGTTATTGATCTTAATATTTGATAGCAAAAAGAAAAACTATTGTAATTTAAACAGTGTCTGTACAGAACAGACTAAGATATATTTAGTGTAGACATTACTATCTGTACAGTCTAGTTCCTTCCATCCTGCTGTACATCCGTCATCACATCGTCCAGTCACTTTGATACATGAGGACGTTGATACATGAGGAGTTAGCATTTGATTCATCACAGTGTCTGCTGGAGCAAGATTTATTACATAGATGACCATAGAGATCAGAATCACACTCTGAAAACATAAAGTAGAAATATCCACTTCATCTTTAACCATAGTTTTCGGATGAAGAAACTGCATAGGGATTACAAAACAATGAATAGCAGATGGAAAGCAACATTAAAATATATAAATTGAAATAAACAAACTAATTACATTTCTACAATTAAGCCTACAGCAAGTCACAACTGTCGACAATGAAACTGAACTCAGATTAACGTAAGTGTTTCACAAATGAACATAACATCTTATGCAATACTCTATACATTGCTGTTTTCGCCAATAGGCATTTATTTTTGGAACAACAGATTATTGTCACGTTTAATATTAAGCGTTCACATTAATTTATAAAAATCCTGCATGTGCTACTGCAGTTTTATTTTATTTTATAAATGATAGCATACCACTGCACGTTATCCCAGTCCAGTTTTGTTGACATCCTCCAGTGCATTCTCCAGTTACGTAGTCACACGATCCATTCAGACAATTACAGAACGAGGTGCAGTCATCGCCGAAAGTTCCAGGAGCACAAACTAAACAAAACATTTAAGAAATACTCATATCCTATATTAAGTACTGTTAAAAGCTTTGTTTGTGTGTAACGACACCACTAGAGCACATTGATTAATTAATCATCAGCTATTGGATGTCAGACATTTGGTAATTATTACTCGTAGTCATCAGACTAAACCTGCTACATTTTCATATTAAGTACCGTGTTACATGCTTACATTTTATGGAAGGGTAACGATAAATGCATTCCTCCAGTATTAAAGTAAAGTAAAGTTTGTTTTATTTAACGACGCCGCTAGAGCACATTGATTTTTTATCTTATCTACGGCTATTGGACGTCAAACATATGGTCATTCTGACACTGTTTTTAGAGGAAACCCGCTGTCGCCACATAGGCTACTCTTTTTACGACAGGCAGCAAGGGATCTTTTATTTGCGCTTCCCACAGGCAGGATAGCACAAACCATGGCCTTTGTTGAACCAGTTATGGATCACTGGTCGGTGCAAGTGGTTTACACCTACCCATTGAGCCTTGCGGAGCACTCACTCAGGGTTTGGAGTCGGTATCTCGATTAAAAATCCCATGCCTCGACTGGGATCCGAACCCAGTACCTACCAGCCTGTAGACCGATGGCCTGCCACGACGCCACCGAGGCCGGTTCCTCCTCCAGTATTAGATAGAATATACATCACATAAAACCAAAAACACATATGAGGTAAAAATGAAAAGAACCCTTAAATACAAAACATACAAAACATAGAAAACATTACATGATGTAGCCCACTTCTTGTCAATTGATTGAATTTCAATATTTAACTGGCATGGGGGGGGGGGGGGGGGGGGTATCCTACCAAAACGAGACTGTATTTGCATGGAGATTGCGCTTTCGTATGTAAAAGTCATCCATTTCATGGCTCAAGATACGATATGACAAGAATATTGGTTTAACGACACCTCAGCAAATAAAGCTATTTGGTGTTTAACATATAGTTCAACACTTGGTTAAGAGTGAGAGAGGAAAGGAAAGGAATGCTTGTTTAACGACATCTCAGCACATTTTAAACTATGGCTATTTGGTGTGTAACATATGCTTATTTTGACACTTGATTGAGAAAGAGAAATATAGTTCATGGAAGAGAAATATAATAAATGCACTTCTTCTATGGTGGCTATACATTTAAAGTTTGTTGTGGTAAACAACACCACTAGAACACATTGATTTATTAATCACCGGCTATTAGTTGTCAAATATTTGATATTTTTTACATATAGTCTTATAGTGGAAACTGCCAATGGGTGAGGTTTGGTGGTTGAAGTGTTTCTTTCAACAAGAGTATCATACACACATATTATATGACGTTATGATGTTCTTGACCATAGTACATATTATACTTCTCGTTCCAGCCAGTGCACCACGATTGGTATATCAAATACCATGGTATGTGGTATCCTGTCTGTGGAATGATGCATATAAAAGATCCCTTGCCATTAATGGAACAGTGTTGCAGATTTCCTCTCTACGGTCATATGTAAACATTAGCAAATATTTGACATTCAATACCCCATGATTAATAAATCAGTATACTCTAGTTGTGTTCTTCATTAGTAAGAAAGCGTTCATGGTGCATTTGCATACACTATTAGCATACGGTTATATATCATGTGTATGGTGAATCCGTTGTTTTATGGTGCGAGGCGTAGGCCTATGGTAAAGCGCTCGCTCGATGCACGGTCAGTCTGGGATCGATCCCCGTCGGTGGGCCCATTGGGCTACTTCTCGTTCCAGCCAGTGCACCACGACTGGTATACCAAAGGCCGTTGCACGTACTACCCTGTCTGTGGGATGGTGCATATAAAAGATCCCTTATTTCTAATCGAAAATAGTAGTCCATGAAGTGGCGACAGCGGGTTTCCTCTCGCAATATCTGTGTGGTCCTTAACCGTACTTCTATGTGTCGTTGAATAAAAAAAAAAATTCTTTACGTTGTTTTATATGAAGTATGTCTTACCTGTCGGATGGTTGGATCTTGAAACGGGGGTTCTTTGATTTTTCTCCAGCATAGGGATCGTAAAACATATAACGACCTCTTCATATATGTATTTAGGATTAGGAATTATCTCGCATTTGGCTTCAGTATGGTGGGCCCACTATTTCCGCTATGCTGACTTTCTTGTGGCAACTGAGTCAAAATACTCGGATATGACCCGGGCGATAATGTTCCATCATCATACCTAGTATCAAACAGTGTGAATATACACGTGCCGTCGACACAACCCCATACCAGACAACATTGTCAAAGAGGTGTTTACTGCGCGTGGCCCTGTTGTATCTGACGTTGATGCAGGGATTGTCACGAAAAATGACGATACGTCGATATCTAAACGTTTTAGCTCTGCAGTTTTGATGACACAAACCAATGCGCGACAAACGTTATTCCTAGGATAGACTTTGTGAATTAGATGTGGAATATTTTATTTGTTGTTTCACAAAACACTTGAGGTAACTGTATTTTGTCATTATGACTTTCTTACAAATTATTTACCGGCCTCGGTGGCATCGTGGCAGGCCATCGGTCTACAGGCTGGTAGGTTCTGGGTTCGGATCCCAGTCGAGGCATGGGATTTTTAATCCAGATACCGACTCCAAACCCTGAGTGAGTGCTACGCAAGGCTCAATGGGTAGGTGTAAACCACTTCCACCGACCAGTGATCCATAACTGGTTCAACAAAGGCCATGGTTTGTGCTATCCTGCCTGTGGGAAGCGCAAATAAAAGATCCCTTGCTGCTAATCGGAAGAGTAGCCCATGTAATGGCGACAGCGGGGTTCCTCTTAAAATCTGTGTGGTCCTTAACCATATGTCTGACGCCATATAACCGTAAATAAAATGTGTTGTGTACGTCGTTAAATAAAACATGTCTTTCTTTCTTACAAATTAATTTTTGTTAAAACCAAAATTTAGATTGTTCTAATTTGTAGAAAGGTTTAAAAGGTGATTAACTTTGTTCAGAACGTGCGCAACGGTACAGCAGATTGATGAATTTATTTTTCATAGCATTGTAATTTTCATCAGCTTAAATACAAAATATATCATTCGATCAAAATACATTTTTATGTATTTGTATATATGATTTTTTTTGTTTTACATATTTGACTTAATTTAGGTCGATATTTGATATCGATACAACGGCGCTCGAGTTTATATAGAAAATACAAACTAATATTATATTAATTCACGGACTGACTCTACTTACGCCATTTTCTGAAGTGGACCGCTAATTTGTGTATGTAGTATTCTCTACCCAGGTCCACCTGCACCATGTTGAGGAATAATTGGTTCCTGTTAACATACAGTTTGCTGCCTGGTAACCTTGATTAAGATTCCCATCTACAGCCAGTGAGGCATTTTTCCACCATCTGGAGTGATGTGAACTCTGACTTGCTGGTTTATCCAGAGCTATATTTTCTGAAATATGTAACAAAACATGAACTAATGTAATGCTGTAACTACCACGTGATTAATAATATAAACAAATGATATAGAGAGTTTTTAAATTTTTTCTGTAGTTCTGTTTCTCTTTGTTTGTGTTGTGTTTGTTTGCTTGTTTGTTGTTGTTGTTGTTTTTTAAAATGATTATTTAGGTCGATATATTCTGTAGTATAGATGCATACATAGGATGTATGTACGTGTCTATATTGTATGTACATACAACGTGTTAAAATCCGCCCAATCCGGATGTTATCTAAAACCGGATTTCGGATGTCAATCCAAGAACAAAGCTGTCGTATGGAAAATCTTGCAGATAATGGATGGTGAAATGGCTCACTTGCAGGCATCTCGCTGCTTGCCTCATGGATATGGTATCATTCAGACATGGCAGGGCTCGACCACAGTCCAGAATGCTCAGTTTACGTATTGGTGGCATGGAAATCCGATGCTAGATTCAAAAGAAATTTATATCCTCCCAACCCTAATAAAACAAAAGGTGTTATCATAAAACAGAACGTTCTAGTGTGCCACACATTTGTCACACAGGTGCCCTATTTAGAAAGAAAAAAGTTTAAAAAGTCAAACAATATTGGATTTGTTTATGCATTTGTCATACGCGTCCTACCGTCAACCAAACAAGCTGTGAGTTAAATACTCATGTACATGTAATCTGAAATGCTTTATTCAAGTATGTAACCTACTTTCCATTACTTATCACCGTCCCTTATTTATTTTTGAAAAAGTGAGGCAAAATTTGATACTGGCCTTTAACTAGTATAAACCAATTAGCGCTGGCTGTACCGGTACACACTTTAGTTTTACAATATTATGTCGTAACATACTGTACAGTCAATAACCGGTAGTTCATCATAACTTTGTCGAATAAACACTATTCCACATTGCTGATAATTAGTTGTCAAACAAAGTGTTTTATTAACAATCACATAGCGACATCGTAACTATACGATAACCCACTACAAACTTCGATTGTCGCCATCGATCCCAGTTACCCCCTCGCTCAATGTCTACTTACTTCCTCCGTGCCTGGAGAAAAATTCAAGTTACAATTAGTCTATTCCGAGTACTGTTTCGTTTAAGAGCTAGAGAGAAAAATTCAAGTTACAATTAGTCTAGTCCGAGTACTGTTCCGTTTAAGAGCTAGAGAGAAAAATTCAAGTTACAATTAGTCTAGTCCGAATACTGTTCCGTGTAAGAGCTAGAGAGAAAAATTCAAGTTAAAAATTAGTCTAGTCCGAGTACTGTTCCGTTTAAGAGCTAGAGAGAAAAATTCGTATGCTATTATCATTGCTATTGCCAAGCCTGGTAAGGATCCAAGCAATCCTACTAGCTATCGCCCTATCGTTTTGACAAGTTGCATTTGTAAAACCATGGAACGAATGATCAATCGTAGACTTGTCTGGTATCTTGAATCCCACAAATTGCTTACTAACGTGCAATGTATGTTCATATCTAGACGTAGCACGGTTGATCATCTTGTTAGATTTGAAAAGTTTTGTAGGGAAGCTTTCATCCATAATCAGCACTTAGTTTTAGTTTTTTTTTTATTTGGAGAAAGCTTACGATACCACGTGGAAATATGGGATTTTAAAAGACCTCCATGGCATGGGCCTAAAAGGTGGACTACCTGTTTTTGTATCTCAATATTTAAGAGATAGAGCTTTTAAAGTCAGGATGGGATCGAATTTGTCCGACATTTATCCACAGGAGATGGGTGTACCTCAAGGTAGTATCCTGTCTGTAACTCTATTTTCTGTAAAAATTAACAGCATCTCCCAATGTTTAAAGAGACATACCCTAGTTTCAGCCCGTGAAAATTAACACTAAGTTTAATTAATTTACAAACTTGTAACACATTCGGATAAAGTTACAACTGAGTGAAACATGAGCCTGTGAGTTTGAAATGGTGAAATACCCACTAAAAATAGACTAAAACTCGACTCCATAACTGTTACTTCTCAGAAACACGTGTGTTTTTAAAAATATGAGAAATGCATTTTGTGAAATTAAAAACACCAGAATGACCTAAAAGACTTCGAATGTACGGAAATGTATAATCTAAACTATAAAATCTATGTAAAGTATGATTTCAGTTATCAAAAACGGCTATAATAGAAAACAAATATATCTTAGTGTTTAAAAACTAGGGTATGTCCCTTTAACACCTGGTGTGGATTACTCGTTATATGTCGATGATTTTCAGATTTGCTATAGATCGTCCACTATGAGTATCATTGAACGTAAGTTGCAGCTTTGTTTGAATAAACTTCATCAATGGGCAACTGACAATGGCTTTAGATTCTCAAAGGCAAAAACGGTTTGTATGCATATCTGCCAGAAAAGAGGTCTCCACTTAGATCCACAGTTGTTTTTGGACAAAAATCCAATTCCAGTTGTGGAGGAGACTACATTTCTAGGGGTTATATTTGACAGGAAGCTATCTTTTGTGCCCAATCTTAAATATGTTAAAAAGAAGGGCTTAAAAGCTCTTAATATTTTAAAAGTTATTGGTAATACGGAATGGGGAGCAGACCACAAGGTTATGCTCCGTCTGTATAGATCTCTTGTGAGGTCTAAACTAGAGTATGGATGCATTGTGTATAGGTCGGCACGCAAGTTTTACTTGCAGATGCTAGATCCTATACACAATCAGGGACTTAGGCTATGTCTTGGTGCATTTAGAACATCTCCTGTAGAGAACTTGTACGTTGATGCACACGAACCTTGCTTAGGTGCTAGATGTGCAAAGCTTTCTCTGCAGTATGCTACCAAGATTAACTCTTTACTACAACATCCTACACATGGTGCGGTGTTTGATAACAAATGTATGAAGTTGTTTGATGTAAGGTCAAATGCTATTCGTACATTTGGTCTTCGCATTAAGCGTTTTTTGTCGCTTTCCAACATTGATTTAACTGACACTTTGGAAACTCCTTCATATTTTGTTTTACTACCTTGGTGTATTACACCACCTAAAATTGTGTTTGATCTGGAGCATCTGAAGAAAAATCGCACAGATGCTGTTATTTATAAACAGTTTTCATGGAAATTCAAGACAAGTACCGTGATTACATGCCTGTGTATACAGATGGATCATGGGATGGGAATTATGTGGCTTGTACTACAGTCTAACCATTAGACAGTATCATTTCCATGCGACTGCCTGACTCGGCATCGATCTTTAGTGCTGAAGTTTGGGCAGTCATTAAAGCCTTAGAAGAAATCAAAGAAAGAAAGAAAGAAATGTTTTATTTAACGACGCACACAACACATTTTATTTACGGTTATATGGCGTCAGACATATGGTTAAGGACCACACAGATTTTGAGAGGAAACTCGCTGTCACCACTACATGGGCTACTCTTTCCGATTAGCAGCAAGGGATATTTTATTTGCGCTTCCCACAGGCAGGATAGCACAAACCATGGCCTTTGTTGAACCAGTTATGGATCACTGGTCGGTGCAAGTGGATTACAACTACCCATTGAGCCTTGCAGATAACACACTCAGGGTTTGGAATCGGTATCTGGATTAAAATTCCCATGCCTCGACTGGTATCCGAACCCAGTACCTACCAGCCTGTAGACCGATGACCTAACCACGACGCCACCGAGGCCGATAGAAGAAATCAAAGATTCAATAGCATCCAAATTTATTATTCTTACTGACTCACTTTCGTGTGTCCAAACTTTACGTAATATAAAGCTCGACCATCCCTTAATTGGGATGGTGATACGAAAGTGTGTCTTTTTATCTATTGCCAATAAAGATGTTGTATTTTGTTGGGTGCCCAGCCATGTTGGTATCAGGGGTAATGAAAAGGCATATTCTGCTGCCAAGTCTGCTTTGGATTTGCCTCATACCAGGGTTGGTGTGTCTTATACTGATTTTAGACATAATATTAACGAATTTATCTTTCTGACTTGGCAACGTGATTGGGACGGTGCGTTGCGAACAAGATTCATTCTATCAAACCAGTCTTGTGAGAGTGGCAGTCCTACTATAGACAGTGTAGGAAAGATGAAATAGTCTTGTGTCGTGCTCGCATTGGTCATACATATTTAACTCATTCATTTATCTGAAAGAAAGATCCTCCACCTCAATGTGAGCACTGTCAGTGTAGTCTGACGGTCCGACACAATTTGGTGCAGTGTAAGCAGTTGTCAGTAATTTGAAAAGATATATTTGGACAAACAAATGTGATAGAATCATTTCGATTCCATCTAGACTTAGTTCTATAATTTTTACGTGATACTGAATTTTATTCTAAATTTTAATTGTGATATTTGTATTTTTGCGCAGTCCTTTACACTGTGTTTTTATTTAACTGTTGAATTTTTATATTGATGTTGATCATCTCTTTAGTTTTTCCCATTTACCATAGTTTGACACCCACTAGCCGATGATTTTTTGTGCTGGGATGTCGTTAAACATTCATTCATTAATTCGTTCCGTTTAAGACCTAGAGAGGAAAATTCAAGTTACAATTAGTCTAGTCCGAGTACTGTTCCGTTTAACAGCTAGAGAGAAACATTCAAGTTACAATTAGTCTAGTCCGAGTACTGTTCCGTTTAAGAGCTAGAGAGGAAAATTCAAATTACGTATGTGTGTGTCTCTCTCTGTGTGTGTGTGTGTGTGTGTGTGTGTGTCTCTGTGCATGTCTTTGTGTGTGCGTGTGTGTGTGTGTGTCCGTGTGTGTGTGTATGTGTGTGTGTGACACACACACACACACATACAGACACACACACACATATACAGACATACACACACACACACACAGACACACACACACATACACACACACACACACACACACAAACACACACACACAGACAGACACACACACACTACAATATTCCGGTTAAAAAATCATAGGTGCTGACGGGTTTCTTCCTGTCATATATGTAGGCACATTTTGTAGAAAATTCGTGTTTTCGTTTTATAGTTATCTCTGACAGAGAACGAATGTAAATGTCCAGTTGTCAGTCTAGCTCTGGAACAGTAGAGTACTCGGGTTATGATTAGTCAAACAGACAACATGGTGGAGGATTACAAAGGGCACATGAATGTCAAATTAATAATGAACTATGCTCGACAAATACAACTTTAATTCTCGATTTAGCGAAGGAGGGCTTAAACCTTGAAATGCGAGTATCGCGATTATTAACTAAATATATCTTTAGGTTGTATGTGACACTCTGTCTATCATCAGCCGTTTATGTAAATGTTATCTTGATAATGAGTAATTACTAACTGGTCTATTTTTACATGAACACAGTTCGCATATCGCCGATTAGGTCATTACCAATTGTGGTTGAATTAGAGTATATTTACATGCCCCATTACCACCAAGGTTTCAGGTTGAATGATAAATGGAATTCTAGACTACATAATGATAAACTGGAGAATACATTTTATGAACTGCATTAATGTAATGCTAATTGAAATCAATATATTTATTCGTCTATGAATGGTTAAATACTATAACTATATTCAAGATGACATTTTCAAGCTATATAAACTCATTTTAATTTACCTTCGTTGCAGTTTGATCCATGCCATCCTCTGTGACATCGACGCTGACAACCTGTGACGTCATCGCAGTCGACAGCATCGCAATGACACGTGTAGTTACAGTGCAAACCATACATCCGTGGTGAGCAGATACCTAGGAACGCAAACAGAAATATATCTCTATAAAGGGTGAGTAATATCAGGACAGAACCTAGGGAAGGCTGCTAGGAGAGGACAACCAATCGAAACAATTACTCTTTTGGTTTTATGTAGGGGACATGAAATATCGTGATCAGCTTTGTATTTCTGGGGAATATTACCATTAGTGTACTTCTGA
Organism: Gigantopelta aegis; assembly: GCF_016097555.1. Lineage (NCBI taxonomy): Eukaryota > Metazoa > Mollusca > Gastropoda > Neomphalida > Peltospiridae > Gigantopelta > Gigantopelta aegis. The sequence continues at coordinate 13,149,348 of NC_054711.1, read as the reverse complement.
ACAATATTGAAGGTGCCTTTTTAAACGTTGCGCCTCTTCGCTATAAAAATTCCATGAATATATTTAGATATGTTTATTTGGATCGTTTACAGGCTGGATTTAACCGAGCCTTAAATCGCTCACCAGGTAGTGTGTTCTGTCCTGCATTCAGGATATGGTATATTTAAAACAACATGCCATCTCACCCATCCTGAGTGAAGATTGTTAAAGCTGCAGTCCCTGGAATATTTTTTTTATTATTTAAGCATTTAGAATGGATGATCCAGTTCTGTTTGGTACATATAAGGCCCACCACATCGCTATAGTTTGGCAATGTTCGCGTATCTACATTATCTAGGTCTACTACAAACGTAATGGTCAGCGGGACGCCAGTAGAACTGGGACGTTACGTAATTTGCGCAGGCGCTGAGCTTCTCACGTGATTTTGAACAAATTTAACTGTCTTGATTGAGGGGTCGTCTCATATCTCAAACAAATATTTATATCCATAGAGGTATGGTACAATATCTTTTCAGGGGTCGGTGGGGAATTTGCCATGACATTTTACGTATCATTTATCAAGACTATATGCTATTTCTATTCATTACTTAGACCGAAAAAAAGGTTGTTTTTTTTCCCCATCGGCGGGATCGATTGGGATGGTACATATAAACGATCCCTTCAAAAAAAAAAATGTAGCGGGTTTCCAATACCCCCAATACCCTCCCTCTTCACATATACCCGTTTCTTCTGTGAAATTTTATGTTACAATTACCAAATGTTTGACATCCAATAGCCGATGATTAATAAATCAATATGCTCTAACATTGATGTCGTTAAACAAAACAAACTAACTTTCCATACGAAAGAATATTTATTTGAAATTGTTGATTATAACACTTGTAAAATTAAAGGGACATTCCCGAGTTTGTTGCACGTTTTAAGATGCTATCGACGAAAAGAGACATTTTAACGATTGTAATTACATATCAAATATATTTTTCTAAATCAAATATCATTGGCTGTATATTAAAAACGTCTGCTTTAGGTATACCCCTACAATTTTCAAATCCGCAACTTAAGAACAACAATATTTTGCGGGAAGGCTACTTAAGAAAGACTCTGTGCTCATTGTTGGAACAAATGTGAATGTAGAGTATGTTCACACCGGCCGATTCAGTGTAAGAAAAATATATTTTAAATGTGTTTCTGATCGTTCTAATATTTGTACAAGGTTAAATTTCATTTTATTTCCTAAAATATAGTTCTTTTCGTACGTACGAAATTATTTGAAGACAAATTCCAGTTTGGGCTTCTTACAAATATTAAGACGACCAGAAACACATTGAATATACAGACAAAATATTAAGACGACCAGATATACATTGAAATATATACAAACACTGTTTCGTACAGGGCAAGACTCATTTAATATTTTGAGATGACCCCTACAATTTCAAATCCGCAACTTAAGAACAAAATATTTTGCGGGAAAGGCTACTTAAGAAAGACTCTAATTAGTGCTAATTAGGGATTTAATTGTTGTAAAAATTGTTGGAAGTGAAATGTGTGTCAGAATTGCCAATTTAAGAAAAATATATTGCGGGAAAGATAAGATAATGAGGTAATTTCATCATTTCGTAACTACATTACAAAGCATGCCGTATGGTATGCTGATGCAACATAATACACATTAGTTAAAAACATGCAATTGTATATAGGTCATTAGCCATTGTTACACTAGGCATTTGACCGATCAACCTGATATTTTTAATTATGGACTGATCTTATGTAGAGAACTTTGCTTTCAATAAACGGAACCGCCGCTTATCGAAGATGGCCACTATTGCCAGCCATATTGCCTATGTTTTCTTATGGGTTACTCAAGAATGCAGACCCATCAGCCTTAATGTTTTGTGGTTGATTGCTTTCAACTAGACGGATGGCGATTCCGATAGTGCCACCACTCAAAAAAGATTGTTGTGGATTATACTCAACTCCGGAAAAGTTAGCTAATCTGCAGTACCCCCCCCCCCCCCCCACACACACACACATCTAAAATGTCCACAGCATAGAGTAGGGGCATATGTAGTTAAAATAGGTCCTGTGGGAATTTTATGTTAATTTTTGGAACCATTGCTATTTATAGTCACTACTGTATACAGATTCAGAAACAAATATGGTTCCAGTTTTTCTGATGAATATCAAGGTCATTTTGAGGTCTGTTCAAGGTACTAAGTAAAATAAAATGTCACTATATATTATTTTTAAAATATTGGCATGTAGCATGTTAATAGAAAGGAAACCTAAACATGCATACATATTTGTTTTCTAATTTGAAGGTGTGTGCATATTCTAACTACCGGTACTAGATGTCATATTTGATCAAATTCACCACAAAGTCTGCACTGTTTCAGTGACTCAAAAGTAGTGGGTGCACACACTGTACAATGTGGGCATTGACTAAAGAGCAAGTAAGTTTGCTAAGAGATGTGCGCCATCTTGTCACTGTAAAATAGGTTTTTCAGACTAGACCATCGATAAAGATCTTCGACGCTGAAAAGTACATAGGACACACTTAGGAGCATGGACTGCATCCATCTGACACCAATAAAATAATACAGTTGTTTTTTTCAAAATCGGGGATTGTTTTATCACCCCTGCTCCATGTACACCTTTTGTATATTTGATCATTACCCCCCCCCCCCCCCCCCCACCACCACCACCACCCCCCACCAACTTGTGCTCAGGTGTTTTGAATTTATTATTCATGCCCGACCCACCCACCACCCACCCACCTGAGTAGTTAATAGTCTAAAACTCCTTTTTTTTAACTTTCTATAATAATTTCCGAATTTTTTATGCCCCCTGCTAGCTACGGCCCTGCTGACGTCTATCTCTTCGTGGGGGGCAGGATCTAACTCAGTCGGTAGAGCGTTCACCTGAGGTGCTCGAGTCTAAGGATTGAATCCCTTAGGTGAACCAAAGCACTGATTTTTTTTCTCTGTCTGAACCAGTGCCCAATGCCCGGTACATCAAAGGAAAAGTATAGCGGTTTCCTCTTAGATTATATGACTCAATGTTTGACATCCACTAGCCAGTCACTGAACAAAACAAACTTTAACTTTCTAGCTCTATGCTACTCCAACGCAGAGTCACTGACAGCATCACCTACTTAAAGCAAAATGTGTCTGTACTTGACAAGAAATGTAATAAAGCCTGGAACAGTCTTCCTTCAAGACAGATGCTGTTGTTCCTTGGATTTATTATAAACTAGAAATCATTTGAAAAAAATATTATTCATCTTGAAACGATCTGAGAAACAAGCCATTCCTTCAAAAATATATCATACTTGTCATTGCCCATCTTAATAAGTATGTTCATCATATCACTGAACGCTTGGACTTCAATGCCTCGTCTATTTGCTGCTTTCTTTAAATATATTTTCCATATGTCCCAATCTGATATTTCTCAGAAATGTCTTCTGAGTGTATTTGGTCTGTTCGTGGTGTCTGAGATATTTCAACTTTTGACCGATCTTCACAGATGACTCCAGCTCTATTACCACCTTTCATAGAAACATTATTCTCCTCATGTTCCTGGTCAATAGCAACAGCAGAGAATGGCTATCATGTTGTTTTTTTTTTATTGTGAAGCACCCTGCCAAAATTCAGCATATACATCAACATTTTATTCATTAAGTGTCGCCAAATCTTGCAAATGCACTGAAAGTCACCTAGTTTGTGTTGTTTCAAGAAACCAATAATGATAACATACGTGTATACAAAATGAAATTTGCTTTTCAAATGCTCACAGGAGGAGCATTATTTTTATTTCCAACTGCAAAACTGGAAAACAAAATTGGAACAGGGTTCATGATTCAGCTCTGTGATTGCAGCAGTCTTTGACTGATGAAGTATAACTCATACATGTATTCTACTGTAGGAGGGTGGGGATGCGTCACATTAGTGGCTTTTGGGAAAGGAGTCTGTCAATCCTGAAGACGCAACTCCAGCCAATATATACTAGGACATCCACTAATTCACTGCCATCAAGAATATAGATCTGCTACCACTTTGAGTGCTGCCATCTTCATATGAAGGCATCTGAGAAACACAATTAAGTGATATTCACTATGACTTTATAGACATATACATTCAATACGTTTGTCAATGACATACAACGGGTGGTCCAGGATGATTATGAATATTTGGTTGAGATTCAGAATGCGAACTTCCGTTTTTACTACACACTTTGAGTGATGAATAGGCAGCGTTACAAAAACAAGGATACAAGAGAAATGATAGTCACATCCCTCTTACGGGTGCTACTCCCTGGCTGATGGTTATCGTGGAATATAGCCACGAAATAATCTCACCTTCGTCAAAACCATACCATTCAAAAATTATTTCTGGTACATTGACTTATATGACCTACGAGATTCATGCCTCCAACATGTGCATTGGGCATATGCACTAACCAGTGTAATATGAATCCTGCGAATGTTTGCAACATAATTAAATATGTAAGTCACTTTCCACAAAGAGATAAGGTGGACATAACCCTTCTCTTCTTCTTCTTCTTCTGCGTGCAAATACTGTTTGTTACGGCTCTCAATTTAAATCAGGATTTGTATGTTCCCGATGAACTGTGTGGTGTTGATCAGTTCACATTTGGTTCCACATAGATTGTTTCTAAAGTGCATTGATATTGGCCAAGAGGTGTTCTCCAATAGATAGTGTTTGGTGGCATTAATTCTGATGCTGCCCTTGAAATACTAGTATAGTATAAATTATATAAATCTTTAATGTTAGCTATTTAAAAAACCCACAACAAAATGAAATTGTCATTAAGCAGTAAACTACAAGATGTGTAACGGACTTATATATGTAAATCTGTGTTATTGAGTGTGTAAATAGCAATACATACTCGTAT
>NC_054711.1:13134434-13139434 GCF_016097555.1 Gigantopelta aegis | reverse complement strand
GTCGGAAACATCTTACAATGCAGCAAACTCAGGAATGTCCCTTTAACGTTTACCCTAACAGATTTTTGTTTAAATGCTAGTTTATTCGAAACCATTAATGGAAGCTCGTCATTCTGATACTATTTGTCTCTGTAGAAGCTCAACTATTAATTTCGGAAATTTCCGTAAATATTTTTTGGCCTAAAATGGTACATGTTACACGAATGGTATTGCAAGGCGTCGTTATGGGTATATTCAATTGAGAACCAGTCTAGCATGTAAGTAATTGTGGCCCGCTATTTTGTCAACTCACAAACTACGACTGTTATGGCACGACCTGAGCAAAGAGAGCGAAGCAAAAACACGTGTAGCCAAGAGCTGTCAAACCACGGACGCTTTTCTTACGAAAAAGAAAAAAGGTATAATATTACTGGTCAATAAAATAAATACGTTTACGAAATATCTTGATCAACTACGATCACCCAAAAAACTAATAAATGTCAGTTAAAGGGGCAGTATCCGGAATATTTTTATTATTTAAGCATATAGAACAGAACATCCGATTACGTTTGGTGCATATATGACGCTGCACCCCGCATTGGTTGAACTACGCTAGCTTATCCAGGTCAAAACCAAAGCCAGTATTTCGAAAGTGGGACTTTTTTGACGGGCTCCTACCGATTTCGGTTTTCATTGGTTTATCACAAGTGTGGAATTCCCCAACAAGAGATCACGTGAGATTTCGCAATTTTCGAACAAATTTAACTGTCTTGATTGAGGGGTCGTCTCATATCTCCAAAACATATTTATATCAATAGAGGTATGGTACAACACCTTTCCGGGGGTCGGTGGGTGGGGGATTTGCCTTGAAATGTTGACAGTGGCCAGCTGTTGGCATACGCGTTACATGTAAGGGGATGTTACTAATTACCTAACGCTCTAGGGGTAGAGGAAGAGGGATACTGTGTTCGATTTACGTAACATTTTTTAAGACTATATGTTATTTTTATTCATTACTTAGACCTAAAAAGGTGATTTTTGGAAATGCGAGGTCAGTCTAGGATCGATCCCCATCGGCGGGTATATAAAATACCATGGTATGTGATATCCTGTCTGTCGGATGATTATTAAATCAATATGCTCTAACTTTGATGTCGTTAACCCCCCCCCCCCTAACTTTACCCTTTCCAAACGAAAGAATATTTATTTGAATTTGTCGATTTTAACACGTAAAATTAAGAAGTGAAAATGTTCATTGTCTACTTTAATATATTTTATTTAAAAAATATATACGTGATTAATGTGTTACTAGTATACAAACTAAACTTTGAAAGTTCTACTAACACTTTATAAAGTATTCATTCTGAAATAGGAAGGTACGATTGTCGATAATACGTTGTCAAGATCAAATCGGTTTTAACGAAAGACTCTAGTACCGTATCCTCAACCGAACGTTCTTCGTATAGCGCAAAATTTCTCTTTTAATTTTTTGAGACGAACCATACAATTTGAAATCGGCAAACGCACATGTTAAATGAAACTGACAACAGGCTGTCGTCTGTGCTTTGCCGAGCTATGGTGGCACAGGCGAGGAATCAAGCGTATACTTTTGACGATCTCCGTTCATAGCGAACACACACAAGTTTTTTTTTAAAAATGCATTTGAGCTTGTATTTCATATTTGTGTATGATGTTATAATATGGTAACCAGAGACTGTAACTTGAAATATGACTATTGACTTTGTTGCGTGGATCGAATTGATTTTCATATGGCATGTTGTTTAGAGATGAATTTATTTAAAATATATGACACTGCCGTATGCATTCTCAACTCAAACCGTGTCTGGCCTGTGATTGGTATCGGTACCGTAAATATGTTCATTCCGTCTCGAATAAAGTCATAAGTGGAATTCGATTGCAATACCCTTGTCGAATTAACAATCAATGACTTAAATATTCACAAAGGCGATTCCGATGCCCTCAATACACCAAATAGAAAATAAAAGCTGTGTCCAATACCAAAATTTAAACACATTGATGGTGTTTGTTGTTGTTTTTGGATTTTTTACCACAGACGCGTTTAGTGATTCAGTTGTTTATTTTCTAGATTCCTGTTTTCACAAACTATGAATCCTTGTCTGTTAATGATAATATTATACTCATAATACAGCCCCTCACAGGTGTACGGGCTTCAATTTTTAACGGTGGGGGGGGGGGGGGGGGGGGGGCAGGCTGAGTTTTTGCCCGGATTTAGAGGGTGTTTTTCTTAAATGCCAGAATCTCGATAACGTTTATTCACATATTGCATTAAGCACTACCAAACAACTATATAGGGTTGCAAACGAACCACTACGCATTTTACATGGATTACAATTAATGAGTATTAAAGTACAAAATAGAAATGTATTGTTTCACAGTGTAACTAGTTCTGTTCACTTATATGCTGGTCTTAGCAACAAATATGCGTCTCGGCCCCTTGCTTCTGTCAAATCTGTCAACGATCATATCCATATTTTGAGCGATCGCTCTAGATATGTTATGAGTGCGACACTGCTCAGTCGTACCTGGCTAATAGTCGAGCACAGGTATGTTTTCACAACGTTCACACATTTAATGTAGCTAATGTTTACTGCTGCTCTTGAAGTATTATCAAACAATGTACGCGCTACGATCTCAAAATACCTGAAATAAAATATTAAAAACCCATCACAAATAGCCCCAGAATGCACCTCTGAGCATGTACATTTTTTGATGACGACAATAGCATATTAAATAAATGTTTCCGCCTCAAATACCAGTGGCTATATTTAATGAAACATTTAAGAGACATTCTGATTGTTCTAACGTTTGTACTAGACCAATCTACAAGCTATACCCTAATCATTTGTTTTTATGAATCGTTTCAAGTGCCTTTTTTTTTTAAACAATGTATAAATAATTAAAGTTAAAAAGTGGGGTTTTTTGGGGGTTGTTTTTTTAAATCCAACAAGACCCATTGATTTATGGGGCGGGACGTAGCCAAATATTAAAGTGCTCGCTTGATTTGATACGCGTTCGGTCTGGGATCGATCCCCGTCGGTGGGCCCATTGGTAATTTCTCGTTCTAGCGACTACACCACGACTGGTACATCAAACTCCGTGATGGTGCATATAAAAGATTAATTGCTACTAATGAAAAATGTAGGCTAGCGGGTTTCCTCTGTAAGATTATATGTCAAAATGGACAGCCACTCACGACGAATCACTGAATTATGAGAGGTCGTATGTAATATTAATAACTAATTATCAGTTTATTGTAAAGTGCATTTGGAGCAAACGGCTGACATGTTGATAGTTTCGTAATTATTTTGATACACATCTTTTACTTCTGAAGTCCCACTAGAAGGCATATTGAGTGCATCTGTTTATCTTTGTAACAACACTGTACTCGTTTGTTTAATTTCATAATTTTCACAGCATATTATTGGTGCCATATTTTATTTTCTTCTAATATACCCTTTGCGATAGAACAATTGTTAATAGACAGGGGTGATTATTACAAATGTTTAGCTGCTTGTGCTAAAAAAAGGCCACAGTAACAACAAAACAACAAAAATAGCATCATATGACTTATTGTTTCGTGACTAAAGTCTACATTTTTACTGGTAGTTTACACCGAAACGTCATCAAATATTAACTCGTAATTGAATATCGTTAAGATCAAATGATAGCTAATTCACGGACTTTAATTGAAGTACTAAATACGCACGCACACACGCAGACATACACACACAGACATACACACGCAGACACGCACACATGGTCACATACACATACACACACACACATGGTCACACACACGCACGCACGCGCGCGCGCGGTCACGCAGGCATACACACTCAGATACAGACATACAGACACAGTCATACAGACATACACACACACGGTTACACACACATACACAGTCACGCACACATACACATACACATACACACAAACACACACACACACACACACACACACACACACGGTCACACAGACAGAAACACAGACAGAAACACAGTCACGCACACACGGTGATATAATATATGACGTATGTTATAGTATAGTATGCCCCTGCGCGTGCTGTAACCTCACCGTGGTGCAGGGGTGTAACATTCTCTTTGAGAATGGCCAATACAGCACAAATTGAAGTTTAGAGTAAAATTCGATGTCCGTAAAATTCTGTGATATTTGTATTTGTATTTTTGCACAGTTCTTTACACTGTTTTTGTTTAAACCTTGAATTTTTATATTGATGTTGATCATCACTTTATTTATTTGCATTACCATAGTTTGACACCCAATAGCCGATGTATTTTTCGTGTTGGGGTGTCGTTAAACATTCATTCATTCATTCATTCATTCATTTAGTATAGTATGATAGTGTCCAGTGTAATACGTGTTTGGTTACAGACTTTACCGGTAAATATGTCAAGCTCCGATTCATAGTCAGCCACTATTCGTATGCCACAGACTGGCGTTGGGATGGACACACCCGAACCCTTAATAGGATATGGGCAAATAAAGAAAGAAAGAAAGAAGTGTTTTATTTAACGACGCACTCAACACATTTTATTTACGGTTATATGGCGTCAGACATATGGTTAAGGACCACATAGATTTTGAGAGGAAACCCGCTGTCGCCACTACATGGGCTACTCTTCCGATTGTCAGCAAGGGATCTTTTATTTACACTTCCCACAGGCAGGATAGCACAAACCATGGCCTTTGTTGAACCAGTTATGGATCACTGGTCGGTGCAAGTGGTTTACACCTACCCACTGAGCCTTGCGGAGCACTCACTCAGGGTTTGGAGTCGGTATCTGGATTAAAAATTCCCATGCCTCGACTGGGATCCGAACCCAGTACCTACCAGCCTGTAGACCGATGGCCTGCCACGACGCCACCGAGGCCGGTAAGCGCAAATAAAGAGTACAAGCACCAACAAAACAAAAAAGTTTTATTTAACGACGCACTCAACACATTTTATTTACTGTTAT